>NW_012105364.1:7009208-7154208 GCF_000951045.1 Mandrillus leucophaeus | reverse complement strand
AGCTGCTCACTATTGACCTAATTTTTAAATCTAATCGTCTCTTCCATCTTTTCTCCGTCCTCTTTCCCACTTCTCTCTCACATGTCCAGCTATTTCTTTAAGCTCAAATTTGATTTTATATTCTGTTCTCTTTTTCTTCATCACACTCCCTGTGGCCAACTCATCCACTAATGTTATTGCTACCCAACAGATTCTTTTAAGGATGAATTTAGTAAGTAGTAGCTACCCAAGGTTTAATTTACAAAACAAAACAAAATGCCTCATTGGATTATGGTTGAGGACTCTGGTACTAGGCCATTTTATTGTTCCGTTGAAGGCACTTTGGTTTGTATTAGTCTCCTCACATCACTTTTTCAGTTTTCTTGATGGTGAATTGCATTCATTTTCCCCCTAAGTATTGAATGTATACTATGTTTCCTTAAGGTAAGTACTTGCATACAGGTAGAAGTAATGGATATGCATGAGTAATGCTTAATATTTCAGGAAGCTTAACACATATTTACCATTTGGTAGGTACACAATTTATTCTTTAATAAAAACAGTATATTGGATACCTTTCAAATCAAGAGGTGTGCTAGCCAGCTACTTCCCTGGGTATGCTTGCTCTAGCTAGTAAGCTAGCTATCTACTTTACCTGTTTATCTGAGGTGATGAAAAGGCACAGGGCTACCAAATTACTGTTTTTGGAAATGTTTTTACTCTATCACCACCTGAAAAGGCTTACTCAAAGCCATAGTCCATGGAGCTTTTAGAATGGCCCTTCCTGCTGTGATACCTTGGTTAATTTTTCTGCCTTTAGTGAAAATGTGTTTTAAATAGGGAAACAAAAGGAACTTGGAAGGATTTAGCAAATACTGTGATCTTGGAGGTGAGTATGTATGTTAGGAATGGGAGATGTTTAAGAGCATTAACTTCATAAAGGGAGGTGGGCTGTTCTATCAGGTTTCCATTGTTGGTTTTACATGGAGTCTTATGAATTTCTAATATATCTGCTTACATATAAACTGGTATTCAGCAGACTGTTGCTTTAATGTGAGCAGCTATTGTGTTCAAAATGTGGTTTATAAGCCATCACGCATTAGGTCAGTAGCAATGGGAACTATGTTACAGTTCTCACACCATCCTTCTTCCTTCCCAGTGAAAAAGGGATCATTTAGTCATTGACTACAAAATCACCTTTTCTTTTTTTTACACCAAGAAGCAACTAAACAATTCATTTATTCCTGTCACCACTTTTTCAGAAATTTCCCTCTGAAATGTTTATATTGCTTCTTGTGTCACTTAGCACCCTCTGCAGCTGTGGAAAGATCAGATCATTGAGTGAAGGTTGACCACAGAGTCTTTGTAGTGGTTTATTGTCTTTCAAAGCAAGGAACCAAAAATACCCTTTCCTTTCCAAAGAGAAGGAGAGAATTTCAAAGCCCTTAAACTTTTGCTGGACTTGTTTATTGCTTGTACTAGAACTATGAATCAGTAAGTTAAAAAATATTCTAGTTTCCAATTCTTAGGAAAAATGTCAACACTTTTTTTTTTTTTATGTATTTTTGTTTTCACTTGGTTTTGTAAGTGGGGTCTCTCCTTTTTTTTTTTTTTTTTTTTTTTGTAGCACAGTTGGGGGTGTTTACTTGGCAAGCAGAGCCCAGGCAGGGAGGCCACAGGACCCCGACAGGCACATCCAAGGAGGATTTTCATAGAAGCGAACACTCAGGGATCAAGGCGAATCCAAAGGGGCTGTGGAGAAGTTCCCTCGCTTCTGGCCATTAGCACAGCCAAGGCCCCACAACTAAAGGCTTTTATTGGGAAAAGGAAATTGACTGAAAAATGGCCTCCAATTTCCTCACTGCCTGAGACACTTGGACTTCCTCCACAAAGTTCAGGAAAGGAGGGCCCACTAAACTCGGCCCCCAGCAGGCTCAGGTGTAGAGGTCAAAGTCAATGCATTTAGAGTTGTAGAACTGACCACCAAGGGGGTCCAGCTTCCAGCAATAAACACCATCAGGAAAGTAGCCTTCACTCATCCAGGTCTGCATCTGGGCGCTGGTGAAGGGCCCATGCAGCTTGGCATCCCCCAGGTTTACCCAGTTATATTCCCACATCACATCCACCAGACCATCTCGTGGCAACTCTGCTTCTTCTTTCTGGGTAGGGGTTGGGGTCTCCAGTTCCCTCTCCACCACTTCCTCAGTGAACATGTCCAGGGAGCATGGGGATGTGGGATTGTGGGGTCCCTAGGGCCTGGCACTCCAAACCCTTCAGCCGCATGGCCAACTGTTCCCTCATTTCCTGGTGCCTGCCAAGGTTGCCCTGGGCCACCATCTGGTCAGCCAACTCGGAGAGCCGATCCAGGTGCTGCGGGAAACTTGGTCACCTGGGCCCCTTGCTGCTCCCTTTGCCTCTTCTTGGGCCCCCAGACACCTCAGTGCCCCAACCACTGTCTCTCTAGACAGTAGGAGCTCCAAAAGTCCCTCCAAGAGGGCTTGGGCACTCACTGGGGTCTGGCCCAAGCTGTCTTCCTCTTCCAAGTCTGAGGCCTGGCGTGGGGTCTCATTTCTAGAGCTTTTACCTGCAGAAGTTCTGTACTCTGTTTATGCAGTGCAAATCTAAAGCAGCTGCCACAATCTGGACCTTAGCAACAGTGACATTGGGTTTGGTCCAGTTGCTAATGGACTCTGGGGAACAAAAACACCACTCTCCTGCTCCTGTGATGCCAGCTGGCTGGTATGTGGGCCATAAACCATAATGGACAGGTAGTGGGATTCCTCTTCCTGGACGTCTTTTTCCTTTCTGACCACTGTGAAATAAAACTTATTTTGACCCTCTACCCTAAAAAGCAACATGTGCTAAAACAAGTTTCTTCTGACAAATCTGTTCTTATCTAGAATGATTAGGTTTGGTAGGAGAACATAGAGTTATACTTCCAATTAGCATGGTTTAGTGTTTCTCTGAGTAGGATGATAGTCTTCTAGAATCTAGACTATTACTTCAGTTTCTTCCTCTGAACAAAATGTTGTTTATGTATACCTGCATTTACATAAACTATAGGGGATGTGAAAATGACTCTCTGGGGCTGCCTCTCTCCATTTTGGACCTTTCTAGACCTCGTTGGTTTGACTGGTTCTGCTCTCACTGTCAGAGCAGATCATTCCAGATGCCATTATGTAATTTTCTGTTTTGGGATATGTGTTTGCATGGGTGGGCGGTTTTGTTTTGTTGTTAATTGATGTTTAATGTCAAGCCAATAATAAACTGGGTATGTAGGCTTGGTTTTGTCATAATGACCACAAGTTAGCTTATTTGTCCTTGTTTCCCAGCGAGGCAGAGAGCCACCCTTCCCCACCCCTACACGATGTCTACGTTTTGCAGGGGCTCTTGTCATCACAGCTGCCTAGGAAGTACAGCATGGCCAGTTGGCAGTTCTATTCTGCAGAGACAAAAAGGAGGAATCTTCTCTCTGGTTGCTACCACGACTGATTGGTTGGCTTCCTGTGACCTAAATAGAACCAGTAGGAATGAGTTTGCTGTTCCTGAAATAATACTAAAGTTTGCTCTATTCCCTTCCCAGAATTCTCAGGACCTTGTTCTTTGGGAAGGCCAGGTGATATGACACATTTATGATTCTGGGGCCTTAGGTTGTATTACATCATTCTTGGCCCTTGATTTCTTGAGGAGAGTAATATTAGCTGAAGTTTTCTGTCTGGGTAGTTTTTCACAGAACTTGATAGAATCACCTGGAGTACTTACAAAAAATGGTGACACCCAAATTTAAAATCTAAGTACTGATGCATGGTGTTTTATCAGTGTAAATCTTCACCCCTAGAGGTTCTTGCTTTATTTGTCTGGGGTGGGGTCTGGCATTAGTGTTTTAAGTGGTGATTCTGGTGTGCACCCAATATTGTTAACCACTGAGAAGCGGAGTCTAAAGGAAACAGGAGGTGCCAAAACCAACAATCTTTTCTGCTCTCAGATTAAGTCTGCAGCATAGATACAGGTAATAGGAGGAATAAGAAAGACCTTACAGATGTTTATGTTCTCAGATCACTTTTACAACTCTGTTAATTTCTTCAATACCAACTCTGTTTGGAAAAGGTACATGATGGCAGAGCAGTGGAGGGGCCAGTGGGGAGATGGTTATTTCTAGCTCTGCCTCCAGGTTAAAGTGTGACCTTGCAAGTCAGTTAACCTCTTTTCCTAAGGCCCTTAGCTGGTCTTTTTTGAAAGTGGCATTAACAGTACTGTCAACATTATGCTTCCTTAATATGTGTCTTCTTGGTAATGTAAAATTCCTTCAAACCTCTTCTCAGATTCTTGGTAGAGGGGATTTCACTGGTGGGAATGTTTATGGGTGAGACAAGCAGTAGCAATGAAGCCACAAGTTTCCTTTTGGCTGTAATATCTAGTTGTAGATTTTCCCTTTTGTAGCTCTTCCTTCCCAGGCTCTTGATTTTAGGTGATTAGGTTTTCTTGGAAGTCTGGATTTACAAAAGTCTGCTTAAGGTGCTTGTTCTTCATTAATGTAATCATATTTTACCCAAATAGTTAATTCTTAGTAATCCCCACCAATCAACTCAGTGGACTGATTGCCATTCGCCACTGATGTGACCTTAGTTGAATTGCTTATCTGAGAGAGCAGTGGTGTAGTGAAACGGTAGTATAGTGAATTTGGACCTGTAAGGTTCCTTTTAACCCTATCTGTAACTGATTTTCAAATTCATCGATTTTATCTGGCCAGCGACTGTTTATTATTACTCTTGTTTTAAAACACCTTCCTAGAAGGAATCCTTAGGCAGTAAAAGGTGTTAATCTCTTTTGTTGTCTCTCTTATTGCTAGCTAACCAAAACTGTATCTCCAAGTAATAAATATTTATGTATCTCCAAGTCATAAATATTTGGGGTTATGAAATAAATTCAAGTATAATCATTTTTCAGGCTCAATGTCAGTTGGTGGGTTTATAAAGACTGAAACCCAAAATTAAATATCCAAGAAGCCCTAGAGTTTATGGTGTTCTATTTTGGGGGATAGCCTATGTATATGAAATTAATAATGTGTATTTTGATGACCAAAGTATAATTATTTGGCAGCCTTTAATCTAAACTGATATGCTGGAGTAGATTTGCTGTTTTATGTTGATGTGCTTCTAGATATAACCCCATTTATGACCCTAGCTGTTTTCTTTCACACCTTTCTAAAAGGGGCTTTTATTCAGCCAGTAAGCACAGGTATAACAAACTAGCCAGTGCCAATTGTTAAATATCTTGAATATCATCCATGTTTATAACATAATATTTTAAGAATTATATGACCTGGTCTTAGATAACCCTTCAAGGCTGCTTTTCAGGGAGAGATGTAAATCATTGTATCATGAGTTGGCAGAGAAGAGGGAGAATTAGGAATGAGTATTTCCATTTTGGTTTGGATCCTTTGAATTGGAAATATTTTCTATACCTCACCTTGCACTGTTAAGATTTTATGTGTTGAGTGTGACTGAGAATCATTGCTTGTGAAGGGATGCTCTTCGCCTGTCTACCTGGTGTCATTCATTTGTTTTGTTTTTCTGTTTTGTTTTTTGAAACAGAGTCTCACTCTGTTGACTAGGCTGGAATGCAGTGGCACTATCTTGGCTCACTGCAACCTCCGACTCCCAGGTTCAAGTGATTCTCCTATCTCAGCCTCCTGAATAGCTAGGATTACAGGTGCCCATCACCACATCTAGCTACTTTTTGTATTTTTCAGTAGAGACAGGGTTTTGCTATGTTGGCCAGGCTGGTGATCCTGACCTTAGGAGATCCACCTGACTCAGCCCCCCAAAGGGCTGGGATTACAGGCGTGAGCGACCGCTCCTGGCCTTATTTGTTTTTTAATCAGTGCAGCATTCCATGCTATAACCTAAAACAGTAAGTAAAGTCTGGAGGCTGTGATTTTCCCATCTAGGAACTCAGGGGAAGAATGGAGTGTATAGGCAGAGCATGGCCATGCCTACTTGTGCCACGTTTTTGTTTTGCAGTATGCTTCATCTTTAACACATTTGTTGAAGACTTTTTCACATTGATAGATTATGTCTAGCAATAAGACATTACTATTCATTGTGGATTAGAAGGTAATCCCCACATTATTCCCCTCACCTTCTGCAGTTTAGCTTTGATTTCACTACCTAAGAGGTCTTTTTCTAGAAAGTACATGTTTTTTATGTATGGCAGCTTCAAAAGCAGGAGCTGAAGAATACATTCACTCGTCGTAGTCTGCTAAAGGCAGGGACTGTGGAAATAGAATCAGACTGTCGTTATTCTAAAACTTTTCTAGATCAAATTTATTTCCCAAGCATGAAAAGTTAACAGCACCCTACCCGCCTAGAATATTTTGGGGGACAAAAGAAATTCTGACTTGATTACCAGGAGTCTTGTCTCCCTCTTAATATGTCTCTAAGAGGTTTTTTGCCCTGGAATCCAGTGCCCTGTGATCTTAGGGCAATTCACCATTTGCAGCATAATTTATAAGTTACCCATTCTCTCTTTCCCCTGTAATAACAAAATTGCTGTGATAGCCATCCAACCAGTTAAAAAAAATTCAGGTAATTCATTTCTAAATTGGAACTTGTTTCTTTTAAATCAGCCTTGTAATGTATTACAGACATCACTCTCGGCATTGGCTACAGAAGTGATTTAATGCTGGGTTTTTAATGACTCCTTCATTAATCCTGGTATTCTGGGATTTAACACTCACTGGCCTTTGACCACTGGAAATGATGGAAACTTTGGTTTCATGCATATTGGATAACACTGGGCTGTTGCTGAAGCCATGAATCTTGCCTCTGCAGTGGCATGTATGATTGAGAGTGTTGCGGATGGATGGGTGCTCTCCCAGGCTGTGCACTGCTGCTGAAGAGGTGAACACGATATCTTTATCAGCTCAGGGTGACCTCTTCCCAGCACAGTTGCATTTGAAGCAAGAATTTGCACTGACAGCTTCGTCTCCTGGATCTCTGGACTTGTGAAGTCAGACTTCACCTTTTCAACTATTTCCTAAAAGATGCTTTCTTTGAGAACATGTCCCTTGATGTCTGTATTTTGGATTTTTTTTCTTCTGATAAAGTCATAGAATTTTTTAGTAGAAAGACATCGATAGGACTATCTATTCCACCTCCCTCATTTTGCAAACAAGGCAGCTGAGTCCAGGAGGAATGACGTAACTAGGCCCATGCTAATAATGAAAATTAATAACAACAACAGTGACCGCCAACATATATAACATATATAATGCTTACTGTGTGCCAGGCACTATCTAAATGTAGTAATTCATTTTTTCCCCACAAAATCTTCAGGAGGTAACACTGCACAGCAAGTCCAGTATCCCACACAGCTTCTTTCTGTACCTCCTGCTGCTCTTAAAAGCGGAGAAGACAGTGTTGGTTGCATTCCTTACTCTTAATGGAAGCATTGTGAATGTTCCGTGGAAGCAAGGTGCCAGTTTATTTACTGTAGAGTCTTTTGGCCAGAGTGTTAATACCTTGAATAAATGCCATGGTCTTTCTTCCCTAAAAAAAAAATTACTGCTTAGTAAAGAGGAAGTCACCTTATCCTTAGAGTATACCATATATTCATATCATCACAACATAACCTAGGACAGGGGCAGGCAAACTCTTCTCCAGTTTTTGGAGTTAAAGTTTTATGGGGACACCACACCCATTTGTTTGCACATCATCTGTGGCTGCTTTACCTCTTCTCAGAGGCTGTCATATTACAGTATGCTCCCTTAGTTACTTTGTTTTGAACATATGAATTAACCAGTGCTATATGAAGGTCATATTGCCAGAATCGTAAAACAATAGCTAAGTTTTTTTTTTACACAAATATAGTAATTATTCCTGTGAGTGTGACCCCCTCATTACAAGCACCATGGAAAGTAACCTGTTAAAGCTCACCTTAAAGAGCAGTGCTCTAAGGTATAAGTTGGCAAACTTTTCTTCAAAGGGCCAGATAGTAAATATTTTCAGCTTTGAGAGTCATATGGTCTCCCTTGCAGCTATTCAGCTCTGCCTTTGTAGTGGTAAAGCAGCCATAGATGATGTGCAAACAAATGGGTGTGGTGTCCCCATAAAACTTTAACTCCAAAAACTAGAGAAGAGTTTGCCTGCCCCTGTCCTAGGTTATGTTGTGAAGATATGAATATATGGTATGCTTATAAGACAAATGATAAAATTTCAAAGTGAGAGAAAAGTACCTCAAAAAGTGTCTCTATTGATGGTGTATACTCCGGTGTTGAATACACCCATACAGAGTGCAGCTTGAGCAAAACTTTTCTGAAATGTATACTTAATGATGTATAAATGTTATAAATAAGTACTTAATTTATTTGAATGGTTAGATATTTAGGATAAATAAGAAACTTCTCCCATTTTTCTAAGTCTTCCCCTACCCCCCACCCCAGGAAATTAGGTAGCTCTTTATATGCAAGCACGTTTTCTTGTCATCTTTTTCTCTTGACCCCTATCAAAGGCTCAGTTTATGAGGAAACAGCATGTTTTGGAAATTGTTTTCAATACAATCTGATGGCTTCTCACTTCCTGCCAATTGAGCTGTCTCTACACTGGTCACTGGGGGTAGAACAGTTCACCACTTCTGTTTGGTGACACCAGCAACCATCCATCCACTTCTTGCTGATGGTGCTCTTCTCTTGGTTATTTGAATTTGTGAGCATGTCCTTGTTTTTCTGGGTGTCTGATTCTCGTATTTTGTTCAATGCTACCTAAGTCTTGCTGTCTAGAACACTTCTGAATCTGTAAAACAGCAGTCTTTCTTGTTAGAATTTTATTACTTTGCTGCCAATTTAATTTTCTGATTTCTTTCTGTTGCCTTTCTCCCTTTTTTCATTCTCACCAGTTCAGTGCTAACTAATCCTTTTCTTTGTATACATTGTCAAAGTTTTTAATGTGATCTAATTGAAGGCACTTCCCTGCACTATGGATTTTGCTGGTCTACTAGAGACAGTTTTTCTTTATTTTCAGCGTGCCCCTTTTCAGATGCATCTGGAATAACAGCTGCATTCCCACTCCTGAATAAAATAGGTTAGGAAAGCTTCTCATTGGCAAAGCACCTGGACTCTTTGGCAAGATTGGAGGTAAACTCCAGACCAGATCCATCACCAGGAGAATGGGAGGACCAATTTTTATAGGGTGGAGGTAGACCATATGAATGAGGATGTGAGTGAACTGGTGTTATAGAAGCACCATTTATATAAGGGATTAGATAATCTGTCATTATGCTAATTCTGGGTAACAGATGGTGGAGAGTTCTGCATCTCAACAGCAGTATTCACCATGGGGGAAATTAGCTTGCACCTAGTTCAGCAGTCAGGCAGGAATTCCATTGAGAGAGAAATACTATTGATGATTACATTAGTGTATCCCTCTGAGGGCATCTACACATATGCTGGGTTCCTTCAAATTATCTATAGTTGACATAGCCATGGCCCTTACTAAGTTACAGGATCTCTGTCCTTCTATCTGTAAAGAATTTGAGGTTAATTTAGGAAGATCAAGATTGGAAGTAGGTTAGGAAATGTGGCTCAGAGCATTATTGTATCACACAGTTTTTCTTCAAAGAAAGATGCCATACAGATGTCAAAAACATTGTTTGTCCATCTTTGGAAATGAACTCCAGAAATGAAATGAGAAGCAGGAACTGGATGTGTTGTTTCTAAGTGCCATACCTTATCTTTGGTACAAGATTAAACAAACAAACAAAAAAAGATTTAATTAAGTCCTTTGGCTTCACATTTTCTAAGGGACTGTCTTGATTCTGTAATTTTTTTTTTCTCCTTTGTGATTTTGTTATTGTTTTGTTTTTGAGACAAGGTCTCGCCCTATCACTCAGGCTAGAATGCAGTGACATGATCATGGTTCATGGCAGCCTTGACCTCCTGGATCCTCCTACTTCAGCTTCCTGGGTAGCATGCCATCATGCCCAGCTAATTTATTTATTTTTATTTATTTATTTTTTATAGAGACAGGGTATCGCTATGTTGCCCAGACTGTGGTATTTTATGTGGTATTTTGTTAAATCATAACTTTATCTACCCTTTGTGTGCTGATGATTGTCAACTTTTCATTTCTCCTTATCTTTTCCCAATTTACCACATACCTGCTTTTCATTTCCATTTGTATCTTACTCCCATTTTATAGCCAACATGCTTAACTCTAATGCTGATTAAAATGAAAGTTTCAAACTCCAGTGTGCCCAAGAATCACCTGTGTAGTTTATTAAAATACAACCTAAGCAATGGGCTAGACCCAACTTTTTTAGTACTCACCAAATTAGACTCTTCTCCTGTCAAATGAGTTTATTCCTTTTCATATCGGCCAGACACACTGAGCTTGAAGAGAAGCCAAGAACCTAGACAACTCATTTTGAAGAGCTGTCAGGTTGATTGGACAACCATTAAAATGTATCACCACTTGTACAGGGAATATTCCAGATGTGCTTTAAGTAGGCATAGTCATTCATATTTAATGAGTTACTAAGTTGGATTATGAGCTATGGTTCAAGAAGCATATAGCATTTTGGATTGGGAAACCTAAAAGCTAGGGGCTGCCCATCAATAATAGCTTTGATTCCCACCAGGAGCTGAAATAATTAAAGGCGTTTTATCCTGCCTAGGTGTTCCTTGGGGTTTTGAGAGAAAGCAGTTTCATTAGGAAGATGGTGATTTAGTTATTTATATGTTAAAGAATTTCTCTTATCAGTTCTTTCCTTCTACTCTTGCCATCCCTCCATTCCATGCACTCAACAAGGCAGATCCAAGCATTTTGTACCTGCAGGTTTTCCCCCTCTTCAAATCTTCCTGCATTATACTCCTGGATTAATTTTCCATAAATACTGTTTTAATGGTGTTATTTCACTACCATGGCTATTTTAGACTTTGACCATTTCTGTCCACCAAGCCCCCCTGCTCAACTATATCTCTTCCCATCACTCTCAGCAGTCTCACCTCTTACTTTGTGGAGTAAATATAGGGTTATCGGGAAAATGCCTTTAACTTCTTGTTCTCTCAGCTTCCAGTTTGCCTTCCTTATTATGCTTGCTTTCTTACCTCCTGCCTCCCCATCTCTGTAGACAGTTTCACCTTCTTCTTTCCAAACTAATTGTTCTGCCTACATGCTCTGGATTCCAGTTCTTTTGTTCTCCTTGGGATTTTGTGCTATTGGCTATTCTCTTTTTAACTAATTTTATTTTTAATTGTCCTTCAGTCTTCTATCCTATTATATCTACTTTTCTTCTTCTTGTCTTCTCTTCATAGCCAAGTTAATTAGAAGAATTAAAAGACATTTTAATTCTGTCCCATTTGCTATTCATTCCTTTACCTTCTAACTTTGAACCTTCCCTGTCATTCACCAATGCTTCCCTCAAGGACACTTCTTAGTCTTTACTTTTACTTGACCTCTCTGGAGTGTTTAATACTTACCTTTTAAAATCTTGTTTTCTTCCATCTTTTCAGTATACCACACTTTTGTGGATTTCCTTCTATAAACTCTGATAACTTTTTCTCAATCTGCTTTGAGGGCTCCTTAAATATTTGTGCTTCCTAGGCTTCTCTCCTTGTCCCTCTTCTTACCACTATTCAGTCTCTGGGTGATCTCGTGGCGATGCTGCTGACTTCCCTATCCCTGTCTCTAGCAGGCTTCCCACCTATATTCAGCTGTTGTTCCTTTACTCAAATGATCCTGTCTTTTGACAGTATCACCATTTATATAGTCTTTTAGTCTAGAGATCGTGGTGTCATCTTTGTCTCCTCCTCACTCCCAGTACACGATTACCTATTGGTATATCAGGTTTATCCTATCCTGTCTCTCCTCACTGCCTGGTTTATGCTGTCAGCGTAGAATAACTCAGCAGTTCTTTTTACTAGCCTCTCTATTTCTAGTCTTACTGCCCTCCAATCCATTTTCTACGTTACTGCTTTAATTCTCTTTTTGAAACACACATCGGATTTTTAGAATCATTCCACAGCCTTACGAGTGGAGTATACGAAGCCATGGTCTGACCCCTCCCTACTTCTCCATGTTTATATTTACATTCCCCTGTTCTCATTTACCATTCCTTTAAAAAAAAAAAAGTTAAATGCATTATTATTGAACTTAGTATGCTCTCTAACCTGGAGAGAGCATCTGGTTAGCTCTTACTCATCCTTCAGAGCTTCATTTCTCAGGAAAGCTTTGCTGTAGGTACCCTGTCTAAAATCTGAATTGTGCATCTTGTGTGTGTCTTCCCCCAGCACTTGGTGCTTACTTATAATAAGACTCATAGTAGGCCAGTCACGGTGGCAAAGAGCACGGTGGCCCAGCACTTTGAGAGACCAAGGTGGGTGAATCACTTGAGCCCCAGAGTTCAGGTCCAGCGTGGGCAACATGGTGAAACCCTTTTCTCTACTTTAAAAAGAAAAAAAAAAAAAGCCAGGTGTAGCAGCATGCGCCCATAGTCCCAGGCACTCAGAAGGCTGAAGTGGGAGGCTCACTTGAGCCCAGGAGGTGGAGGTTGCAGGGAACTGTGATTGCACCACTGCACTCCAGCCTGGGTAACAGAACCAGACCCTGCCAGCAACAACAAAAAAGACTCATAGCACATACAGCACTAGGTGACAAATATCTATTTTATTCCCAGTATGTAATATCTTTTCTGCCTCATAGAGGGTATTTGAGTTAAATGCTCGTGTCCTTTCCATGGCTCCCCATGGGGTATGTCTTTATTTCTAAGCTTGGATAAGGTCTGAAACACAGATGATGCCTTGTGTGGCATCATTTAGATCTTTAGCTTTGTCTACCACCCTAGAGGTCCTTCAGGTCAAGTTAGTCTGCTTGGTATGATAGAACAGAAAATATGACTTAAAAGGTGAATGTCTTTCTCAAGTTTCATCTTACTAAAGCCAGACTTGGAATTTAAAATCTCATGTTTCCAAATGTAAGTGAAACTCAACCTCATTCGCATGTAATCTCCAAATTGCACCTGTTTTCTTAGGCCACACGAACATTATTTGGTTATTTTATTTTTTAACTTTAGTTTGTGGGTTTTTTTTTTTTTCCCCTCCATCTCTAGTCAACAGATTATTTACTGAGTTGAGTACATGACGTTGCCAGGCTCCAGCTCTTTGCACTGGGGATAAATCAGTGAATATAATAGAGAGATCTATTTTGTGCGGCGCTTACATTCCAGTGGGGGCAATCAGATGAAGAAACAGTGAAGATATATAGGTGATGAAAAGTGCTATAGAGAAAAATAAAGCTATGAAAGAGTCGAGGGAGGTATTCCAGGGCTAGGAGGGGGAAATTTTTTAGTAGGGAAGCCAGGGAAGAGTCAGGGAGGCCTCAGTGGCAAGGTGTCAGGAGCAAGGACCTGGAGGATGGGAAAAAGCAAGCAGCAGAAGGCAAAGGCAATGCTAGAGACAGAGGTCTTATGGTCAAGTGTCGTGGATAGCAAAGAAGGCTTTAGGGTTGGAACAGAGGGAGCAAAGGTAGGGGTGGTGGGAAATGGGGTTAGTGAAGAAGGGAATGGGGACAGCAGACTTGTAGGCTGTACTTGGCCTTTGCTTTGAGTGAGACAGGAGCCATTACAGAGTTTGGAGTAGAGGGATGGTGACAAGTTTTGTCTACGTTGACCTTCAGAGATTTATTCTGGTTGAGAACTATTCTGATTATTCTAGGTGAGAATGGAGTTTAGAGTCATTAGTGCTTTTCTTCTCTCCTTTTAGTAAGTTAAAATCCCATTGGCTTTTTTTTGGAAGTAATTACAGATTCACAGAAGTGGCAAGGGTAGTAGAGAGAGGTGCATCCCATGTACCTTTCACCCAGTTTCCACCAGTGGTTAGATCTCATATAATTATAGTACAATATCAAAACCAGGAAGTTGACATTGATACAGCGTCTTTGTATAGTTCTATGCCATTTTATCAACTGTCGATTCACATCCATCCCAATGAAGGTAGAAAATTATTCAGTCATCACAAAGGTCTCCCTAGTGCTACCCCTTCTACCCCTTTTCCTTCCCATCATCCCTCTGACAACTGTTTTCCATCTCTATAGTTTTGTCATTTCATGAACATTACATAAATGGAATCATAATATGTGATTCTGTGAGATGGGCTTTTTAAATTTAGCATAATGCCCTTGAGATCCATGTAAGTCACTCCTTACATAGTTTGTTCTGGTTGACTTCTAATCTGTGTATTGAATGCAGGAGACAGGCTGTCATGGTGGAAGGATGTCTGTTTTATGACTTGAGACCTAAGTTCTAGCCCCTGTCCATCACTAAATACTACTATCTCTGGATCTCAGTTTAGCCACCTATAAAATGAAGAAGAAATTACAGTCAAGGTTCTTTAAGTAATAATTTTTTGGTGAGAGGACTGTAGTAGTCACCAACTCCATCTGCCTTTTTAATACTTACTGTGCAATAATCTCCTATGGTCCTTAGTATATTGTCAAGCTCATACCACTCAAGAAACAGCTCATAATGGTTTTATTGACATGTTGCTGCTACTTATCTTTTTCTAGTATAAGCTTGATAGGCCAATATACTACTTAACAAGCTACAGCCATGCATTACTTAACAATTGGGACACCTTCTGAGAAATGTGTCCTTAGGCAATTGTCATTGTTTGAACATCATGGAGTGTACTCACACGAACCCTGATGGTATAGCCATCTACTACACACAGACGCTGTATGGTATAGCCTGTTGTTCCTGTACTAAAAACTGTACATCATGTTGCTGTACTGAATACTATAGGCAGTTATATGACACAATGCATGTATTTGTGTATGTAAACATCTAAACATAGAAAAGGTATAGTAAAATTAGAGTATAAAAGGTACTTACTGTGAATGGAGCTTGCAGGACTGGAAGTTGCTTTGGGTGAATCATTGATGAAATAGGAAATGAATGTGAAGGCCTAGGACGTTAGTGTACACTACTGTAGACTTTATAAACTATACACTTAGGCTACATTAAATTGATTTTAAAAAGTTTTCATTTTCAATAATAAACCTTAGATTACTATAACTTTTATTTTATAATGCTTAATTTAAAAAAAAAGTTGACTCCTTTGTAATAACACTTAGCTTAAAACACAAACATCAGACAGCTACAAAAATATTTTTATATCATTATTCTGTAAACTTTTTTCTATTTTTAAAATTTATTTATTTTACTTTTTAAAACTCCTTTGTTGAAAACTAAGACACAAACATACACATTAGACTAGACCTACACAGTCAGGATAATCCGTATCACTGTCTTCCACCTCTACATCTTGTCCCACTGGAAGGTTTTCAGGGGCAATAATGTAGATGGGGCTGTCATCTCCTATGATAACAATACCTTCTTCTGGATAACCCTTGAAGGACCTACCTGAGGCTGTTTTACAGTTAATTTCTTTAAGTTGAAGGTGTGCACTCTAAAATAACAGTAATAAGTATGGTAGTAAATACATGCACCATTAACATAGTCATTTATTATTGTTAGCCATTACCATTACTGCCTGTACATAATTGTATGGGCTATGCTTTTATAGGATTCATAGTGCAGTAGGTTTGTTTTTACCAGCATCACTGCAAACATATGAGTAATGCATTGTGCTGCAGGCTATGACTACGCAGTCTCTAGGCCATAGCAGATTTTTTAGGTCCATTATAATCTTACGGGATCCATATGCATATAGGTGCTCCATCACTGACCAAAACATCATTATACAGTGCATGACAGTGTGTAAATGTGAAGATGAGTGTTTAGTTTTTCATTATTTTCAATGATAAGATGCAGAAAACTGTATCTTATCACTGAAAATAATGAAATTCCTCCTGCTACCATAGTGCTCCACAACTAGAAATGTGCGAGGTATGCTTAATGCTCATTGAAATGATACACAATCTTGTTGGCCTCAAATATTATCATCAAGTGTCATTATAAAGATATGGATAGAAGTTTGAATCTATATTGAACATGCACTTCATGACTATTAATAGGTAGATCCTAGTTCATGTTAAAAATTAAATTATAGGCTGGGAGGAGGGACTCAAACCTATAATCCCAACACTTTGGGAGACCGAGGCAGGAAGATTGCCTGAGGTCAGGAGTTTGAGACCAACCTGGGCAGCATAGTGACACCCCATCTCTATAAAAAAATAAAAAGATTAGCCAGGCGTGGTGGTACACGCCTGTAGTCTAATTCATCAGGAGGCTGAGGCAGGAGGATTGCTTGAGCCCGGAAGTTCAAGGCTGTGGTGAGCTAGGATTGTGCCACATACTCCAGCCTGGGCAACGAAGCGAGATCCTGTCTCAAAAAGAAAATTCATTATAATATGTCTGAGCTAGAAGCTATTTTATAGAGCATTTAGATCTAGCATCTCATTTTATAATAAGGTATGGAAACTGGCACAGGCTTAGCACATTTACGTGAGGTGAAACAGCTATAGAGAGAGCTGAAGTTAGAGCCCAGATCCTCTGCTCTATATTCCTGCTCTGTGCCATGTAGGCTTTTGTGAAACAGGCTCAGAACTGCTCTCTGGCCTGAGAGGGCTGAAGGAAGTGCGTAAGATTACATGACTTTTGGTATTGAAGAATAAATACCAATGCTATGTGTAACTTCTTTCTTTTGTTGGTATGGATGATAGAGAATTCATTGATCAGTGTTTATTCCCAACATTTCTGTTTGGCCATATACATTTGTTTTGCTGTGCTCTTCTCCCTCTTCACCTATTTTTTGTAATTTAGGTGAGGATTTTTTTTTCCTATTAAAATGTTGATATGACACAATATCTTACATTAATTAGACCTTCTTTAAAACACACACACACACACAACTCTGCCATGCGGTGAACTGTCTTTTTTAGAATGTTGGTTTCCTCTTTTGTAAGCTTTAGAAAACAAACCTAATAAGCTAAGCTAAAAGCTGAATATGTTTTTGGTACCTGTAGATGTCAAATTATTTTAACTGGTAAGAAGTTTACTGTCTGTGATCGATTTTTTTTTTCTATTAGGAAAATGAATGTAGTTGGGGCATCATATTTGGTTAGAAATGTAAAGAAAATAACTAGGAGAATATATCTTTGACCAACAACAGACCTACCTCACATTTACCTTGTTCATTCATTCTTAAGAGCATCTAAATTGATCTTTTTGCTGGAATATAGTGGTATCTTTGAAAACCAGAGATTGATAGGTTCTTTATTTTAAGATACTCATCTCTTATATATTCCACCATTTAATAGGCCATTCACGGATATTTCTAAACTTGCTTTTATTCTTCACCCAGTGGCAGTATCCTGGAAGCCACCTTCACTTCATCACCAGTATTCTCTTGCATTTCTCCTTTTTAACTGTTGGGTTTCAGGTGGGTTAGGGAACCTCACAGAAATTTATGTGTTCAAGTGGAAAACATGTCATTAAGTTCCTACTCAGCTAGTGGTGAGATGACAGCAAGACAGAGTCCTTCCCTCTTACTCTATCCTAAGTACCTAAACAGAAGATTAAAGATTAAGTGCTACCCAGCCACCTTTCCTGGACTCTGTAATTGGAGTGGGATTTGCCCAACCATCTGCCTTAGACACTGCAGCTGGAATGGGAATTGGGTAATACACAGCAAGCCCAGGAAAAGAAAATCCTGTTGTGTGTCCTTACCTGGGCATTCAAGACTTCCTGAAGCCTGTGTCACCTACCTCTCATCCTGGGCCTGGGCTCCCGTGTTTCCTAGTTTAGAAGAAGGCATGACCTGTGCAACTCATGCTTAGGGACCATTTATTTTGTTTTGTTTTGTTTTGTTTTGTTTTGTTTTGTTTTAGAGACAGGCTATGTTGCCCAGACTGGAGTGCAGTGGCCATTCTTAGGCATGATTATAACGCATTGCTTCCTTGAACCCCTAGACTCAAGTGTTCTTCCCACCTCAGCTTCCCAAGTAGCTGGGAGTACAGGCACATGCCACCACACCCCGCTGTACTTTTTATTATTTAACTCTTGAAATCAAACCTCATAATGTACTGCTAAGATCCTTCTGGTTGCAAGAAACAGCAACAACTCTGACTATTCTAAACAAAAGGAAGATGTATGGGACATTATGAAGAGCTGATATAACTCACTGGAGCATCAGGCTTGGAAAAGAGATGGGGAACAGGTCTGCTGCAAAGGGCCAAGAAGCCAGTTGCAGAATTGTTGTCTTTAGTTAGGAGCAGTCTGGCAAGGACACCCTCCCTTATGGTGTCACAGGGGCAGGACACCACTATAAATGAATTCTGACTGTTCCCTCTTTGTTGTATTAGTCTCCACGCAGAAACATTTAATAGGCCGAGCCTCTGTCACGTGTCTCTCTGCCCCACCTGCCAGGGACAGGGACAGGGTAGTCATCTGATGCTTTTCATCTTCTGTGGTGTACAGCTTAGCATTGCATCCAATTAAGAGTACAACAGTGTGATATGTTAAAAGAGAGATGACAGTTGACTGTTACATCCATTGTTTAACATGTGAAAGTTGGCTTTCAAACACATATTGAAAGACCATATTATGCACAAAAGTTTGAAGTGACTATAATCATTTTTTGTGTCAGGACCCTTTGAGGTTACTGACTTGAGTCCAGAGTCTAGGACAGTGGTGGAGTAGAGAAAAGTCCCCTGAGTGACTACACAAACTCTTAATTCCTACTCCCGCTGTCACTGAATGAGAGAAGCTGAGGATGTTTTTTGATACCTCTATTCACACTCCCCATACTGATCTTTCTTGTGAAATTGTGTTTCTCAAAGGATAGAGGAGCAGAAAAAAAAATAAGGAATGAAGGAAACATACCTAGATCTACAATAAACATTTCTACATTACGTTAGAATGTATCTTGAGAGAAAAGAAGAGGTCATCAGACATTTTCGAATCATTTCTCCCATACCCCTCAAAAAAATCATCTGAATCCCCAGAAGGCCTGCAAATTATTGTAATTAAATGTTTAATATATAATTTAGCTAACATATTACTACTAGAGTGTTCAAATTTACAGTATGTGGATAGATTATTTTTAATATGCCAATAAATTTTTAATGTATGAAGGGCAACCTAGATAATTCATGTGCACAGTATACTTATTTCTATTTTATAGAATTATAAAAGCACAGCAGTATAATAAAGGGAAACAGGCTAAGAATCAAGGCTCTTAGATGCCCATTGTGCTGATGTCACTCTGTTTTTCTTCTAGACAACAACTCATTTAAAAATTTCCTTGGTTTCTCTCTGGGTCTGTCTTCATCTGGGTATGAAGGCATTTGGATTAGTTTATCTCTATGGAGTCTTTTTGCTCAAAAATTCTATGACTCAGTCAGTTATTACTTTGTTTTCATCCAGCAGCCCACAGAACCTCCTAGGAACTCAGTGAGTAAAATCAATCAGCTAGCCAATAAATATTTATTGAGTGCCTACTAAGTGTTTTGCTCTTCTTGGATCTGCAGGGAATATGATCTAGTTGGGAAGACAAAATATGTACCCAAAAAAGATAATATACAGCAGTAAAAGCTGAGTGCCAGATGAGTGGTGCAGCTACAGGCACTGGCATGGGGAGAATGCCAGGTTTGGCTGGTGGCTAAGGATAGCCTGTTCAGGCTGAAGCAGAAAGTTGGAAGGGATTGAACGGAATAGGGTCAGAGGTATATGAGGGTAGATTGTAGAATACCTTCCATAATCTGTTGCCCTGTAATTGTGGCACTGTTGAGTCAAAAGAAAACTGGATTTGAAATCAGAAAACCTGGCTTCTAATCATGACTCTGCCACTTACAAAATGATTACGTGTGGCAAGGCTGCAATGTTTTTTTTCTCTTCTTTGGAAGCAATATATACTGCCTCTGTATTCTGTATTACTAGAATGATTAGGTTAATGTGTGTTTAAATGCCTGTTCCATGGTGGATATCCTGTAGATATTCATTAAGTCTGAAATACTGTTTTGAGTGAAAATGGATGAGAGTTGTGTCATCAGATGTTTTCAGATTATAGGTTGGACAAGGTCATTGGCAATGTCCTTTTTATCACGGAAACACCATGTTTCTACCTCCAGCCTGTGTGTGCCTCCTTCTTGGTTCTTTTTCACTTACAAGCTTTGTAACCTTTCTGTGCTTCAGGTTTTCTCATTTGTAAAATAGGGAATAATAATAGTCCCTATCTCATCAGAATTTTGTGAAGATCAAATGAGTTAATAAATGTACAGCGTTTAGACTAGTGCTCGGTAAACTTTAGTCTTCCTCCCCTCCCCTACCCATTTCCTTTTCCTGCTCCCCTTTGCCCCTCTCTGTCTCCCAGCCCTCCATCCTGCCTTCTTCTCTTTGTCCTGTACTCCTTCCCCCTTCATTGTCATCATTCAGATATGATGCTAATGATTGTCTTCGTATTAGAAAATTTCTAAAAAAGTTTTCTGTGGTGGTTGTGGTGTGTTTAAGGATGAGGATTACTTGCCAACCTAATCCTTTAAGAAGATTCAGCTGGCAGTATTTGAAATTGGTCAGTATCGCCAGGAGACCAGGTAGGGGAGGCTGTAATAGTCCATGTGAGAGGCAGTAGGAGTCTCAACTGGGGTAGAGAGAGAGAATAAAAAAGAAAATGTTCATGGGAGAAACACTGTAGGTTTGAGTTCAGAGATTTTATACAGGAATGAGAGAGATGTCAGGCCTAGGTGCTGAGAGTATGATGGTCCTCCAGATAGGGCTGCTGGGAGGAGGAGCTGATTTGGTAAGATTCAAAAACGCTTTTATCTAGGGAAGTGAGTTTTATTTTTGAAATGCTGAGTTTTACACAATGATGAATCATACAAATTCACATGTCCTGCAGATAGTTGAAAATGTGAATGCATGGCATATTTAGCAGTGAGTGGACCAGTTTAGTTGGATTGGAAGTGCATGTAGTTTACTTTCTTCAAGCTTAATCCAGTATTTGATTGGTCTAATCTTATTGTTTTTGAAGGATCTATTTGTTTCCTTCTGGGAAAGAAGTATGTTTGTTGTATAGCAGGAGTGTCACTTTGGGGACATTACCCCATATTCTGTCATTTAGAGAGATTCAGACAAGTCTATGCAGTTTCTTTCTATTAAACAGGTTTGTTTTTCTTTTCTTGTTTTTCTTCTCTTACTGTTCTGATTGAAGTTCAGGGAAAACATTAGATATTTGAAGATGGACATTGTTTTATTGCCACTTATATTTAATATGCCCTACATACTTCAGCCAACATTCATCATGTCCTGACCTCCCTAGATATTTTGCTGACATGGAAGTGCAGTGGTATTCAGAGAGGAGCTGGCATAGCGGAGTCAAATACCAGTTTTACTTGTCTTATAAAGCCATAACCATGATATTACTGAATAAATGAAACTATCAAATAAGAGGTGGCAATAAGATTACAGTACTGCAGAAATCCTGGGGGCAGAATAAAATTGTCTATTTACTAAGCATAACTATTTGATAAAACTGTTTGACGTTATGCCTTCTTCCTTCTCTTTTTCTAAATTGCTTTGACCCATATTTTTAACACTGTATTCTCTACTTGCCAGCTTTATAAAGTGGGTTGTTGAATTCTACTGCTCCCATGTATATTTCTATCTTATCTTCCTCTGCCCATTCGTCGTTCTTTCTGGAGATCTCAGGTAGGTGCTCACTTAGGTAGGAAGGGAATGAGTGGAAATTAGGGAATGGGCATGCTATTTCTCAGAGATACCTTGGAGCAGACCAGTAGCTCTTCTGGCTGGGAGATTATGAAGTGACATTTCTTTATCACCCTTCTTATTTATTTATTTATAAGAGATGAGGTTTTGCCATATTGCTCAGGCTGGTCTCGAACTCCTGAGCTCAAGCGATCCGCCTGCCTGGGCTTCCCAAAGTGCTAGGATTACAGGCATGAGCTACCGCTCACCAGCCAATTACCCACTTTTAAAACCCCAGATATCTTTGGTTTTACTTCTTTTCTTCCCAAACTGAAGGGAGCTATTGGTACTCAGTGAGATGTGGCCTCTGAAGCTGGAGAGGTGTTTGTCAGGGCTCACATGTAAGCTGCTTATTAATAATGAACTTTGAGTGGGTATGTGCTATAGGGATTCAAGGGTGTATTTGTCTACAAAACAGTCATATCTTCATTTTATGGAATGACTTTTTTCTCCCCTTTCTCTCCTTCTCTGTCCCCTTCCCTACCTCCCTTGTTTCTTTCATGAAGCATCTCTACTAATGTTGTTTATGGGTGTCCTTTGGTTTCATTCTAACCATGCATCCTTTTGAGTTCTTAAAATAAGACTAAATCCATATATCAATCTTCATTGTTTTCTTTCCACTTCCTCCTCTCATGAGGAAGAATGATTAGGATTCATTGATGCACAGTCATTGTTCCCATGAGTTCTTGATTTTTGTATCTCCAGTATCTAGAAAATGCTCTCAACTCTTAGTTGTATTTACAATCACAGACCTGTACATACTCTGAATGCTCCTTAAATATGAACTAAAACTTGTTAGAGAGATTTGTTTAGGAGAGTATTCTTTTTGCTTTATTTGCTGTAAGTTCCATACCTGCTCATTCATGAGTCTGATTTTTTGGGGTCATGCCTTTATGTTGCCATATAACCACAGCTGTACTGGTGGGTTGTCAAATGGTATAGACAATTGGCTCTCACAGCCTGGAGTAAGGATGCCCTGCCCCAAGACGCTGCAGCTCTTGACAACCCTTGGTTTTCTCGTCACTCCACACTAGTTACCAAAGCCTGGCTAGGGATGTCGAAGGATTTGTATTTTCCTCTGTTTTCAGACTATATTATGAATTCTGGGAAAGTCTCTAGCCACTGTTTTGATTCTCTGGTGGTTTTCTTGGTGGCAGGACTTGTTAAACAGAGAATGGGCTTTAAATTGTTAATCAGTGTAAACGGATTTAAAAAATCAATTTCAGTCATTTTTAGAACTACATAAGTTTAAGGGGGAAGTGAAAAATAGTGAAGAAGGTGGGAGAGAGATTTAGTAAATCTATAAAGCATGTGTGCCACCTCAAATGTTTCCAATTATCGAGGCTTCCAAAACAGAATCTCCTGTCTACGGATGCAGCTTGGTTATGTGAGAAGTGCCTCCCAGCTATATATGAAGAACAAAAATGGGGACAAAAATATCGATGATCCAGATTCACAGGAATTCAACCAGTGGAGACTGGAGAATAAAAAACACTGGGTGGGAAGAGTATGGGGGGACTCCTTGAAGATGCCATCACACTAGCTTTTGGAAGTTCCCTGTTACTTTCTATGACTTTTTCCTTGGAGACTTGGTTGGAAAATAGTAACTTAATGAAAGATATTTGCACATTGCTCATTGTCTCTAGATCTCTCTCAACTATAATTTTTGCCCTTACCCTTTAGAGATTTCTTTTGTCAGCTTACAAAAGCCAAATCTGTCTCAAGTCTGAAATGGTCAGGTTCCTGCTTGAAAGAACATGGATGTTAGACATCTTAGTGTGAACTTGTAGGGAAGATCTAAAGAGAGCCTTGCTTTGGGCCTGATCACCATTGAGCATTTTTCCTACTTGCTAACTGTCTTTTGGGATAAGTAGCCCACGTCCTCCATATATATGAGCAAAGAAACTAATAATCTGAAGAAAATAGTTTTTCAGTCTTCTGAGCTTTCTACCCTGTTATTGAATCCTGTAGTGACCTTCCTTTCTCGTTTCTAACCTAGTTGCAAAGAAAGAAATCAGCACCCTGTAGCTTCCCTTCTAGATCAGCCCCACGGTAAAACATCCCCTGCATAGCTGATAATAAGTAAGATCAGCCACGTGGTATGTTAGGAATCAGGATCGGAACTCTGTTGCCTTCGAACCTCCATCCTAGCTCTTCTGAGAATGCCTGTAATTATGGGGAAAGTATACTCCATGTGTAAAGGGAGTAGGGGCAGTTTTCCAGCATTAAGACATTAGAGTTTTTGAGGGTCATGTGTGACAGAGGCCTAGGATACATGCCTGATGTATCTATGATACATGAAAAGCCATGAGGTGCCTTTTGTGCTTAGTTTATAAAATTTTATCATAGGGCCTTGAAGTTACCATAAAGAATATGTAATAAATATATGTGTATGCATGCATGCAGGCATCTGCATGAAATATATGCTTCTACTATCGATGAAGTAGTAGTTCCCCTTGAAGTCCTGCAATTTTAGTTACCTATGATGAACCACAGTCTGAAAATATTAAATGGAAAATTCTAGAAATAAACAACTCATAAGTTTTAAATTGTGTGCCTTTCTGAGGAGCCCCATTCAGTGATGAGATAGATATCTCACCTTCCAGCCTAGGCTATGAATCATCGCTTTCTCCACTGTATCCAGATTGTATACACTACCCACATCTTAGTCTCTTAGTAGCCATCTCAGTAATTAGATGGACCGGCTATGGATGCTTGCATATTGTTATGATTGTTCTATTTTATTAGTAGCTATTGTTGTTAATCTCTTACTGTGCTAAATTGTAGGTTAAACTTTATTATAGATATGTATGTATAGGAAAGAAATACAGAGTTCAGTACTATATGCAGTTTCAGGCGTTTACTTGGAGAGGTCTTGGAGCATATATTTCTTGCGAATAAGGAGGGACTACTGTATTATGGATATACTACCCTATTAATTGTTTCATTTCTTTCCTTTGCCTGTGACTAAAATATATTGCAGGCTCACTTCTTTATGGGTTTACTTTATTCTGAATATGTGCCCACGTGTGTTTACCTTAAGGAAAATATTCGGCTTTTCTGATCTCCATGGATGCCTCAGAGACTGATAAAATGTAGATAGTTTTTAAGTGAAAAATATTTTCAAAGAGCTAGATAAAAATCTATGAAACAGAGCCACTGAGTTATCTGCATCCTTTTCAGCTGGAGAATGAAGGGGAGGGTGTGTGTGTGGGTATAATAGTGTTATTCCCTGTACCCACTCTCGTGATACTGTTGAGGTCAGAACGTGATACCCCACAGGGTGACATTTTGACATGCCGAGAGGTCTCTAATTTTGTCTGCCTCACCCAGCTACCCACCGTCTCCCACAGCGTAGGGAGGGACTCTTTCTGGAATTTCCTATTTGACTAAGACAGCTTCTTTCCAACAGAAATGCAATTGTCTTAAGTCCCCTTTCTAGACATCTCACCAGCTCTCCCTGCCTCTTCATGGTTTGACTCTATGGAAAGTTAGCAGTGGTTGGTGTTTGGTGTCGAATGGAAACAATTTTTTTTTTTTTTTTAGACAGTCTCTGTCACCCAGTCTGAAGTGCAGTGTTGTGACCACGGCTCACTGCAGCCTTGATCTCCTGGACTCGAGATCCTCCTGCCTCGCCCTCCCAAAGTATTGGGATTATAGGCGTGAGCCACCTCAACAGCTGAAACAATTCAACTTAAAGCAGTTGGGGCAGAAGCTGGATGCAGTGGCTCATGCCTGTAATCTCAGCACTTTGGGAGGCCAAGGTGAGAGGATCACTTGGGCCCAGGGGTTCACAATCGTCCTGGGCAATATAGCAAGACTCTGTCTCTACAGTAAAAATTTAAAAATGAGCCAAGCATGGTGGCATGTGCCTGTAGTCCTAGCTACTCGGAGGCTGGGGTAGGAGGATCCCTTAAGCCCAGGAGTTTGAGGCTGTAGTAACTATGATCATACCACTGCACTGTAGCCTGAGTGACAGGGCATGACCCTGTCCCTTTTACATATATTACAAAAGAAAAAGCCACTAAGGCAGATCAAAGGCATATGTGCTCAGAGGGGTAGTCTGGCTTGGGGTGTCAGAGCCCCATAGGAGAGGGAGGCAAAAAGGAAGGAAGGGAGTGAGGGATGGAGGAGAAAAGAGAGGGGAGGGGAGGGGAAGGGAGGGGAGAGAAGAGGAGAGAAATCTAATTATTTTGGAAATACAGCACTGGAACATTATTTTCCTAGCCAAGTTTTCCCAGCATGTAATCAAGGACGATAACTTTCTGCATGCTTTCCCAGCTTTTGTCTTCCTCCTTTCAATTATCTGGGACTTCAATTTAAAAAGAGAATGAAAGGGAGGGAGAGAAAGTGGAATTAGCCTAGATCCATGTACTTGACTGTCTCATTCATTTCTTTGGGCTGCTAATGAAAGGTCAGGAGATTTTCTCCTGGCTAAAGATGGCTCAGAACCTGACACTACTGAGTTGATCAGTTGTCCAGTAAGAAAAGAGAACATTAAATTGTATGCCGTGACATTATGCTGCTTTAGACAAATTTATAAATCCTGCTTTCTTGAGTGTATCAGTAATTCTACTCCAATTATACATGTCTGGCCTGAATGGATAATTCACAGTCGGCATCTAAAAAGGGACCTAACAGCCTTGGAAGTCTAACAGTAAGCCATCACTCTCCATATCAGCTGGAAACACAAAGAGAATTAGTGCTAGGACTGAAATGCTTCTCCAGACTAAAAGAGATGTTTAGGGTTCTATTGAAAGTCAACAGTTTCCATTAGGTATGATCAGGTGGTTCCTGATATAAACAAACACAAGTGACATGGGTCTCACAGGCAGGCTTGCTCAAAAGATAGACGAGCAGTTGACATCTTCCCCTCTGGTTAATTTCCACAGCAAGCAAGTTGTAATATAAGCTCAAACTTAGCCACTATAAGATAGTAGTAAAACCGTAGGGTCCATTATTATGCCAACATGGAGAAAATGTGTTCCATACCCATACAAGAGAACAGGAATCCGAGGGGGTAAAATTTCAATTGTAGTAGGCCTTAATTGTTTGATTATATTTTTACCTGCCTTCCTACCTCTACCAATATTGGAAGTAACAATATATTGACAATTAATAATTGTCTAAAACTTTCCAGTTTACTTCACAATGTGTGTTTGTGTTAATTTTGAAACCACTTAAGCTATAGAAAAGTTGCACATAACTGTACAAAGAGCATACCTTTCAGCTATTTAAGAGCAACTGGCCGATCTATTGTACCTCTCCTCAGATAATTTATTGTGCATTTTCTGTGAGGCAGGAGATTTTCCTGCATACTCAAAAAAAAATTAGAACTCGGATATTAACACATTGCTACCATCTAATCCACAAACCTACTCAAATTTTGCCAACTGTTCTAATGGAATACTTCAAGAAAACGATCTAGTTCAGAATTAGGTGTTGCATTTAGAGGTCATGTCACTCTAGTCTGGAATAGTTCTTCAGTCTTTCTTTGACCATTATGGCCTTGACACTTTTGAAGAGTACAGGTCAGTTATTTTGGTTTGTGTGATGTTTCTTCATGACCATAAAGTTAAGCACTGATTCATCATTTATTGATGATGGTAATCTTGATCATTTGATTTGGGTGGTGTCTACCAGGCTTCTCCACTGTAAAGGTATTATTTTACTCTTTGTAATTAATAGATATTTTGTGAGGAGACACTTTGAACTATATAGTTTTCACCTCTCATTAAACTCCCAAGTTATTCATTTATTTGTTTATATTAGAATGAATTCATGGAATCTCATTTTATTCAAACAGTTATAACCCACTACTACTGTTCTTTGACACTCAAATTGTTCCCAGTTTGGCCAGTAGGAGCCAGGACTTCTGTGTCCTTTGGACATGTCTCCTGTCTTTTTTTGAGCACTTCCCTGTTTTCTAGTACAACATGTTCCAGGCTTATCTTGTACTGTCTTCCCCAGATCTGAAATTAGCCATTTATCTAAGGAGCCCACATTTCCATCTATATTTATTTTTATATGTTTATTTCTAAATCTATCTATATCTATTGAAAACCATGTGTGGCAGTCATGAAAATGTGCCTCCTGGATCTCCAACTGCAGGAAGCATAATAGACTGACAGCCCAGCTGCTGTGCTTTGAAATCAATCACTGCTACTTCAGCCAAGGCTATGCTTCCCACCAGCTGCTCCCAGCCAATAGTGGAGCGCAACAGAGATACTAAGGCAGGCCTATTGCTGAGGGACATAGGGTTCCTCTGATGGACAATTTTGACTTCTTATCAAGCTTTGACAAAACTCTTTGGAACAGGCCCATAGCTCAGATGTTCCCTGTCTAACTTTCCTTCATTCTCTCCCTTCTGCACAGGGGTTTGACCTGCGCTGCAGTCTGATGGCTCTTCCCAGGCCTCCTGGGGTTCCCTTCCCACCTTCCTTGAGATGAGTTTTCTCCAGTTAATCTCTTGCACATCTAATCCTTCTTGGCACCTGCTTCTTGTAGAACCTGAACCAACATACCATGAGTTCACACAAATACCTAAAATCCCAATCCACCACTACAGGGTTCATTCTAGTTTTCTTCCTTTCCGTATTTGTAAATACCTACTCTGACAGTGAGAAACCTGGCTTATCCTTAGTACTTTCACTGGTAGGATTGATATTCCTTAGTGTAACCAATCTTGTAACACTGATGTCACCCCTCCCAAGTGGACACTCAGTCTTTAATGCCTGGCTATGGAGCCACCTTCCATGTAGATGTTTGTACCCAGCTTGGACTCTGATACCTTGTGTGAGTGATCATCCTTACCTTCCTATGGGGCTCTGATACACCAAGCCAGACTACCCTATACTTTGTGCAGAATACTGTGCTTGGAACTGGGATATACAGCAAGAAAAGCATGGCCCCTGCCCTCACAAAGTGTATCACTCACCAAGGAAGATAAACAATGAATGAATAATTGCCATATACTGTGATGATGTATCACATGGGGAACCCACCAAGAAGAGAACATATGTGATTCTCATATGCATGGCACGTAGTAAATACCCAATAATGATGGTTGTTATCATTTCATGTATTTTTACTCTCATTACCACTAAGCACCAGCATCACAACTGTTCCTCCAGGAGAAATCTATAATTAGGGGATAAGAAGCTAAGAGAACATGGCTTAGATGCTGAGCTTTAAAGGAAAGAGAGAAGAAAGTTAGTGGGCAGGGTGTGGAGTGATTTGGGAATCTAAGGCCTCAGGAACTCCATATGGCAGGTCTTAACTGGTTTGTAGACATTTGCTGATAGGATAAAGAGGGCAGGGACAAGGAAAAGTAGAGAAAGTGCCCTTGGTTTTTCCTGGCCAGGCAGGTACTCAGTAATTCTGTGAATTGATTTGAGCAGAATTAACTGGGGTGGATCATTAAACATTTGTGTTGTCTTTCTTTTTATATCAAAGCTTGTTTTGGGAATTTTTCCTTGCCTGCTCTGCCATTCCCACTTTCTCCTCCAAACCCCATGTATTGACTGTAAAATGTCAATGCTCAGTAATTCAAAATGCAGTAACAGATATTTCTTTGTTCTCTTGGCATTTAAAACAGCCAGGACATCTCAAACTATCAAAAGCGGAGTTGTCCCCCATGCCACTCCCCAGCCTTCTTACTAGCTCTTTGATGGCTAGAGCCTCTCTCGTTCCCTGCTAGGGTCCGTTGGTGACAACCTTAGTTAAATCCTCACCATGTATCAACATCTACATCTGCTGATTTGAGGCTGTTGCCTTCGCCATGCTGCCAAACACAACTCTGTGATAATGACAGCATTTGCCAGCACGCTTATGCAGTGACTCAGGAGACAGGGTGACCAGCAAAGCAGCCTCTTTGTGGGAGTGGATTTTGAGAAGTGCTAATTCCATGGCAGTTTGGAGATATTAATACCGTGCTGGCAGTAGATAAACACTCATCAGAGGGGCATATAATGAGAAGATAATCAGCCACCGCATCTTTTCCTCCTTGCTCTACCCACACATTTATTTTTTTCTTCTTTTAAAAAACAAAAAAAACATGTTCTGCTGGGTTTTGACGAATAGAGCCGTTAAATTGCGTAAACATGCACAGATACTGGTTGGTTCAGCTCCCAGCATCCCCACGGTTTGACTTTCTAAGAACGACCGGTGTGTTAGGAGTTAACCACATTTTCAAACAATACTCAGTCATAGCATATGGCACGGTAGCCTATTGCTTACCATAGCCTCTCCCTAAAGGGCAGCAAACCAGATGGTTTGAGTAGGGCCTTTGGTATAATTATGACAGACACAAAGAAAGACATAACCACCATTCTCCCTCAATAATATCATGCCTCTTGTTTTCCAGTATTTGCTATAGTTAATTATACTTAATTTTTGAAAATTTGTTTTTGCAGTTTGATTGTTCATAACAAAGTTCCCTTTCCAGATTGGGGAGGAACCATTCAAATATATATCATTAAGTGTCTGCATATCATTTCCCATTTGTCTTTCTCTAGTTAGTAGATGCAGGCCACATAGAGTGACATCTCTCATTCCCAAGTGTGAGCAATATTCTTATTCTGGCAAAAAAAAAAAAAAAAAAAAAAAAAAAGATTTGTTGCATTTGAGCATTACTTTGCATTAGAGTCTAACCTGAGATTTTTTGTAGCTCCCATGGAGTATTGCACCAAAACTGGTCATCTCAGATTTTATACTTTCTACTTTCTTTGTTCCCCATCTTGATTTGCTTTTTTCTTTCTTTTTTGAGATAGAGCCTCATTCTGTTACCCAAGCTGCAGTGTAGTGGTGTGATCACAGCTCACAGGAACCTCAAACTCCTGATCCTCCTTCCTCAGCATTCCAAGTAGCTGGAACTATAGGCATGCACCACCACAATCGGCTAGTTTTTAAATTTTTATTATGGAGATGGGGTCTCATTTTGTTGTCCAGGCTGCTCACAAACTCCTGGGCTTAAGTGATCCTAGTGCCTGGGCCTCCCAAAGAGTTGGGATCATAGGCATGACCCACAGCGCAAAGAATTTCCTTTCTAATAGAATGCCTCCCTCCTGTCTGCCCCTTCTCTCTTCATTCATAGTCTTGTCTTTTCCAAGCCCACTTTGGGTAGAAGATCCACTCTCAGGAGTTCTTGTAAGAGAAACACTTTGTTATGTAAAACCAATGTTTCTAACGTTGCCAAACTAAAAGAAGACATTTTCTGGTTGTTCTGTCGGCTAGAAAGATTCTGAGAAATTTAGGTCATGCTTTTATATGTTCTGTTTTTTCTCTATGTGCCTAATATTTTATAGCAGACTTGAGGGCAGTGGCTTGTTTATAACATTCTGTAAAGAGCCTGGTGCAATGTGGGCTTTTTACAGATTTTTTTTTTTTTGCTAGTTTTTAATATATGGATTGATATAGCATCTGACTGTACTAACCAGAAAAATGCTGAGCTAGGGAACTTTGTTATTTAACCTTTTATTTGGATTTCTAGCTTAGCAACTCATTGGTCTTGAAACCTTGGCTTCTCCCTTCCTCTGCCAGAATGCGTTAAGACCTCCAGGTGCTAACTGTTATTATTTCTGTTGACTGAGCCCCTTATGCACTTCTAGTGCTCACTGACCTATCTTTTCTGTTGCAGAAACATTGCTGAGGCTCTTGTCAGCAAAGGTCTAGCCACAGTGATCAGATACCGGCAGGATGATGACCAGAGATCATCACACTATGATGAACTGCTTGCTGCAGAGGCCAGGTAAGACCAAACATTACTAAACACATGGGAACCCACATCCTCACTTTTTTCTTTCCCAATTTTGCGCCTATACCTGAGCAGAATGTGTTGGAAAATAATATGCTGAGAAAGCGTGTATGATTATTCCAGATTTTCCCCATGAAACGAAGGACACACTTTGAACTTGCTGTCTAATTTTGGTTAAGTGCACTTGGTCTTCCATTTTAAAAAACATGTAAAATAGGTATATATTAGATACAATCTCCCTATGTAGCTGTATAAAAGAAAGCATGAACGAGTACACTATAGCAGATATGTTTATCATTATTCCGGGACTAACAGTGAAGCCATACTTATGTGTGTAGTACATTTGCCTCTGTTTCTTACCTCCAAAGGCCTCTACTCCTAGCCCCTCCCATTTACCACCTCTAGACCTTTTGTCATGTACAAAGGAAATGAAAACATTTATTAGGAAATGAGTTTTAGTTTCAAACACTTCTGAACAGCTGGCAGGAGACTATTTGAGAAGCCCTGTGACATTTTACTTTTGTCCTTCATCCCTGTGGCTGGTTGCCCCAAGGACAGGCATGCTGCTCAGCAGTATTTCTGGCCATTGACATCCCTCAAGGCTCTTAGTCAGGGAGTCTTTTGTCACTGGGTGGTGTGGTAGTTGAGTGATTCCCAGACTTCTTGGGAAACAGAGCAAGAACTGAGCTACTTATTGCTGAACTGACTTGGATAGCTCAGCAGACTGCTTGGACTCAACCAAAATATATCCATTGTTTAAACGTGATTTCAGAGGCCTGCCTCACTCAGCAGTTTTTCCATAGCCTCTAGGATCCATTTAGTTCTAGGAGTTTGGTAATTGTCAGGTTATTTTCTACAGTTAGAGGAGGAATGATTCTGGGCACATGTTATCTAATCTCAGCTTCAGAGTTTGTCGTTGAGATCACTTCTCTTGCTCTTTGGCCCATAACATTGCCCTGATATGTGACATTTACCTCTAACACTGTGTCACATCCTGATGGATAGAGCATCTGTAGAATGTCACACAGAATGTCAGCTGAGAAATCAGTCTGTCGGGCTGCTGTGGCTTTTGGATTCTTTCGTGTGGGCTTTTCCCAGTAGACCCTGTCGAGGACCTCATTCTTAAGTACAAAGAGTCCAGTGAAAATACTCACATCTTTGGTTGTTTAAGGCTCATTAATAGTCATTTAAAATATGTAGTTCGTGATTGGTGTTTTCTCACAAATCTCCTTACTTTCTTCTCTCCCTGCCTATATTATCAGTAAGCAAGGCAGTCCCAAAGAACTCGTGATGAGAAATGTGACTTCACGTTTCTTGGTTCTGATTTTGTTTGGTTTTGTTTGGTTTTTAATTTTTTTAATTTTGCCTTTTGTGAGTATATAACAGGTGTATGTATTTATGGGTTACATGAGATATTTTGGTACAGGCATGCAATGCGTAATAATCACATTATGGAAAATGGGGCATCTGTCCTCTCAAGTATTTATCCTTCATGTTACAAACAATCCAGTTATACTCTTAGTTATTTTTTAATGTACAATTAAATTATTATTGACTATAGTGACCCTGCTGTGCAATCAAATACTAGGTCTTATTTATTATTTCAAGCTCTCTCTCTCTCCGTCTCTCTCTCTCTCTCTCTCTCTCTATATATATATATATTTTTTTTTGTACCCATTATCCATCCCTACCTCACCTCCACCCTCTCACTACCCCTCCCAGCCTTTGGTAACCTCTCTACTCTGTGTCTCCATGAGTTCAGTTGTTTTGATTTTTAGATCCCACATGTAAGTCAGAACATGCAATGTTTTGTCTCTCGGTCTCTGGCTTATTTCACTTGGCAGTATGACCTCCAGTTCCATCCACGTTGTTGCAAATGACAGGATCTCATTCTTTTTTAATGGCTGAATAGTACTCCATTGTGTATAAGTACCACAGTTTCTTTATCCATTCATCTGTTGATGGACACTTAGGTTACTTCCAAGTTTTGGCTGTTGTGAACAGGGCTGCAGCAAACATGGGAGTACAGATATCTCTTCGATATACTAATTTCCCTTTTTTAGGTGGTATATACCCAGCAGTGTGATTGCTGGATCATATGGTAGCTCTATTTTTAGTTTCTTGAGGATCCTCCAAATTTTTCCCCATAGTGGTTGTACTAATTTGTATTCCTACCAGCAGTGTACGAGGGCTCCCTTTTCTCCACATCCTCGCCAGAATTTATTGCCTGTCTTTTGGATATAAGCCATTTTAACTGGGGTGAGATGATATCTCATTGTAGTTTTGATTTGCATTTCTCTGATGATCAGTGATGTTGAACACCTTTTCACATGCCCGTTTGCCATTTTTATGTCTTCTTTTGAGAAATGTCTATTCAAATATTTTGCCCGTTATTTTAATTGGATTATTAAACTTGGTACTGTTTGATCATCCAGCTCCAGTAAGAAACGGAACACTTACTAAACTATCCGTGGGATTTGAGGGGTGGATCCATGCTGGGCTTATTCAGCCCAATCTGATGGTAACTTGAAGAACAGGTTATGCATTTCCAGAGTAGCAGGAGCCCTCAGCAGTATAATGGAATGTATAGTTGTATTTTCCACGCAGGCTTCACACTGCCACCAGTGAATATGTAATTCTGACAGGCAGGTAAGCATGAAAATAATTTGCAGGGCTGCTCTGGAAAGTGAGGCTGGAATAAGCTCTTTTATTATGCTGTTAGAAATAGCCATGTTGTGCTATAATACTTGATGAGTATTCATAGATAGTGAAATTTTTTAAGTTTTAGGTTTTAACATGAAAACAGCCTTTTTAGTCCAGTGCTTATTTTGTGCAGAAGTAATGTAACAAGATGCTTGCTTGCTAAGGCAGTGAGCTGCCTAGAGATAATTGTGTTGAGCAATTGTCTTCAGACTGGATGGTGAGAAAATTGGCTTCAGGGTCATTGCACTGTTGCAGGTTGAGTAAACGGAGAGAATTAACCACTTCCCTATGCCCATGAGGTATTGCCATAAGGAAATACAGGCCTCATACAGAATGGGAAGAAGTACTCAGCATGAACTGTGAGTGAATTTTTGTTTGGAGCAGTTTTGTCAGTGAGCCCCAGGATGCTAGCCTAGTGCCATCTTCTCGATGCTAACCCCCAGGAGGGTGAAGTCAGATTCAAGAAAGATCAGAATGCTTGCTAGATAGGAATGGTAGTTTTGTAGCCATTAAAAAAGATTTTCAGTGCAGAATCCCCATCCTTATGTTTCTGGTGTTTTGTTTTGGTGACTGTGGTTGTTTTGAGACAGGGTTTTGCTCCGTGTGCAAGCAGGAATGCAGTGGCACAATCATGACTCACTGCAGCCTCCCTTTCTTGAAAAGGGTAAAGTTGACCACTTTTCAAGACCACCTCTGTCCTGACCCTGGCTTATTTGAGTTTGCCTTTAGTTTGAAGCACCTTGTTCTCCTGTGACACATTCCCCGTGTTCCCTTAGCATTCTTCTCGCCTCTCTCACGTTACAGCCTATCAGAGCTCTTTCACATGCTGCTTCTGCCCCTTCTCCAGCCAGGTATTGAATATTATCTGAGTTTAGGGTTGTTTTCCCCTAGATAGATTAGCTGTATTTTTTCTAGCTGAACTCTGCTTTGAGATTTTATACTCCTGTCAATGCATTTTTCTCTACCTCCCAGCTTCGTGTCCTCTGCAGATCTCATTAGTGAGTTGTTTACTCCTTTTCTGGGTCCTGAATAAAACCCCTAAAGAAGAATGGCTTTGGTGTTGACCCCCAGGTCTCTCACTGCACAGACTGTCACTTAACTGTCTTTTGTTTATCATCCTTCGGCCACTTCTTAATCTTCAGCGATTATGTACTGAGCCAAGCCAGTTTGAATTAATTTCTCAAGCAAAATTTCTTAAGGCACTGTATTTAATGCTTTGGCAAAGGCCAAATTCATAACATATGCCGCATTCATATCAGTCATTCGTTCTGACACTCTTTAGGTAAATAATAGACGGATCAGGTGGCAGGGCATCATTCTGCTCTGTCCCACCCCACCAAGATGTCAATTCCGACAGACTTCTTTGACCCTGGTTATTGCTGGTGATATCGGCAGTGGTACAGAGTGCTCTTCTGTTGACTTTGCTTTCCAGTGCACTGCTTGGCCATTAGTACTTTCAGAGAAACATTGTAAGCTTGGGGAAAGGGCAGCCCGTTAAACTTGTCTGACTTAGGTCAGCACTGCTGCCTGCCTAGAAGTTGATGAGCTTTCTCAGGGCTCTGAAGCCCCTACTTCCTCTGCAAAGGGATATGATCTGCCAGCCTTTCTCATATCATTTCATGGGCGCTCAGGGAGTGATGCGGTAGGCACTCATTGGGAGACCAAATGAGACAGAGGGGAAAGAAGAATACCAATTTGCAGTTTGCCTGTTGCTTTCAAGCATATCTACCTGCCTGTATAGAAACAAACTCTACCACATCAGCAGCTCTGTTCAGTTAGCTGACCCTTCAGGGCTCCTTTATTCAGGTGCCTCTCTGCTTCTGGGAAACCCTCATTATGTCTTAAATATATGACCCGTCTAGAGGAAGCCACATCTTTTTTGTTTAAAGGGTAAATAAACCTCACATTCCCAAAAGGCGGCCTTTTGGCCTTCCTTTCCAGCTCCGTTGTCTATCATCAGCTGCCCCCTCCCTTATTACTTTGTGTCCTAGCAAGATAAGGTTTTGGCGTTTTCTCATATACTCTCAGGCCTTGTTTATCTCGTAGGCTTTGTTGAAAAGCCCTTGATGTTGTCCTACAGTTCTGAGAGTTCCAGTGTGTGTATCTTCTGTTTTTTGTTTTTTTACCCCACTCAGAATTTAGGTGCAGCTGACCCACAGTTTCTCTGTGACACTCCTGAACTTGGTCTCACTTTTTAGAAGCATCATATGGACTCCTTAGAGTGTGAAACATTATTTCTGTTCTGCATGATCCTGTTTGATTCCCATATTGACTTTCTGCATTTCCAGTTCCTCTTTTTGTTTTAGTGTTTCTCAGTTAGCTGGCCTGCTGCATATGCCTAGTCTTGACGAGTCTTCCTAACTTTAGGCAGAACTTTTAACTTCTTCAGGGAATATTTCTTATATCCTTCTGCGGTATTTCCAAGATAGTGAGTCATTACCGGGACCCTTTTTACTTTCTGAAGTGTCATAAAAATCTTTCATATGCTCTATTTTATGTATTTGGTGTAACACATCCAAGTTTTGATTTTGGAGAGGCCAGAATGTGAATTTCGTCATCATGCTAGATGTCTTCCAAGTGGAGCTTTTGTTGAGCGTGTTATGGACACTGAATATGAGTTGGTAATGTTTAGAGTCTGATCAAAGCGTGGCTGTGTGCTGTGTTTTCTTTAGACATGGGGGATATCATCTATGTACATCTTCTGATGCTACCAGTAGCTTTATTTTAAAATGTAATATTTTAAGAATTCCTAGAAATTGTTAGAATCTGGCTCTTTGCAGGAAAACACAGAAGTTATGTTAGTTCAGAAGTTGGGGCTTTATTCCTTTAAGGTATCTTTTAATTCTAAGACTTGCAATTTCAAGATCCGATGTATATATTCAGAAAAGAAATTGATGCTCCGGCTTGACTGTAGGAAAGCAATTGTATTGAACAACCTAGTGTCTGAGCAGATTTAAATGAATTTAGATTCATTCTGGTCATACATAATGAGGTTAGGGTTATCTCAGGAGAAGAGAAAAGGGCAGGCTCTCACTTATCTTTTCATGTGTATTCTATTTCTTGCCTGGCACACTGCAGATTTAGAAAACCATGGTGTTGTCATCCATCTTTGAGAGGCAAGTGTGAACCTGCCCTCATCTCAGCGTCGCCTTGGCTACTTCTCTTCCCAGTCCCCTGAAGGACTCATTTTTCTGATTCAGCAAACTCTCTTTCTAAAACACGAAAAACCAGCACTCCAGCCTTGCTGTGTTCTACATCTCCAATCTCTGAACTCCAAACACCATAAGGACCAGTCTCTTGCTTTTCTTAGTGAGATTGGCAGTGCCCTCATATTGTAGGCTTCTGTGTTTGAACCTGTAGGAAATCTGCACTGGCATTTCTGTCACAGACTTTGGTCAAAAAGCTATAAACAGATTGATAAACTCTTTCTTTCTTAAACCAATATCCCTGGCCATTATTAAGAGAGATTCAGTATTAATTGCTTATCTCTCTTGGTGACGCAGTTAATGGGGGCCACTGTGGGCTTTCTAAGTTCTACATGTTTGTAGCAGTGACTTGTACAAATATTTTGCAATTCCATTGAATGAAATGCTTTTAAGACCACTGGGAAGGAAATGGTCTTGGTCTTCCACTCTGGACTTAGCTAGAGAAGCTCTCCCTTTTTTCTGATTTATAGGGAAGTTTTTCCATAAAATTTCAATAAATGGAGGGAAAAAGGGACTTGTGCCTTAAAAAAAAAAGAAAAAAGAAAAAACTGTTGACAGGTCCTTCATATCTGTGTCTTCAGTTTTACTGGCATTCACATACTGGTTATGAATGAATGTGAAGAGTTATTTGCCAGCATTTTCTGTTGCTAAGTTAAAAGATACAATTTTCGGACTCTGAAATGAAAGAGGTTAGTATATTGGTTTGACACTATTGTGATTTGTTAAATGTTTTGATAAGCAAATTTCATTTCTATACCAGTCTGTTTAGACAATTGGCATTGAATTTATGTGTTTTGAAATTTTAAAACTGATATATCCTATCACAGAGTGTAGATTATATGGGTTAATCAGTTCTCCAAGAAAGCATATCTTTCCTCTGTCAGAAACAGCGGTCAAGGCTGGTCTGTGTTGCATGTGATGGCTTTGTATTCATTTCTTCTCTTTATTCCTTTTTGTTTGTTTGTTTTTTGAGTGTATCCTGGGTTCCAGGCATGGGTGATAATAGTGGTGAACAAAAAAGATAATAGACTCAACTCTTTACAAAGCATACAGTCTCAGAGGGACAGGCACTAAATACTTTTATTAGTACTGCTGGATATTGCTGTTTTTCCTATTTCTTCTCTTTTCTTACCTGTTTTCTTAGCCCTTCCTCTTTCCTTCTTCTTTATTTTTAACACTACTTGCCTTACATCTTTTTTATTCCGTCTCTCATTTCTATTAAATGGTCCCATAAGAGTAGCCTTCTGAAATTCATCTTTTCTATCCAGCCTCTGTTCTTATCTTCTCAACAGTTTAATGGTATGGCTTTAAATAAACCAAGATTTCTCACTTTCAATCTAATGACCTCAACAAGTGAAAATTCTTTTTGAATAAAAGTAGAACCTATTGAATACTGTGAAAAACAGAGCTCTTACTTGAAGTTTAATGGTAGATTCCTGTAACACCAGGGTACTGTTGGATTTTTAGCTCAAGCATCATAGGAGGCAGTAGTTGGGTTTCTTACGACTGCCCTCTTCACTCTCTGCATTACATCAAGCCAGTACGGGTTGAAAGCCAGCACAGAGGAGGAGACGGGCCTTTCTCTTAAATGTCCTAATGGCTTCCTTTCTTTTTTAACTTTGGAAATGCACATCCCACCCTACATTTTGGGGTTGCAGTTAAGTGTCAGGGTCATGAGGTTGCTAATTGGGTTCAGCACATGTCATTATGTGTCAGTGTGGAGGGTTTCACTGTTGGGGAGTAGGGAAGATCAGTTTTTGCAAGTGGATGTGATAACAGGAAAATGCATTAAAAGAGCTAGTGTTGGGAAGTGATTTGACGATGCAGCTGAATGTGGGGAAATTTAGCTTTTCCCTTTCTTCAGAAAAGATGATGCACTCAACATCCAAATAGCAGTAATCAATCTGCATTTAAGGCAGCACAAATGGCCACTTCTGGAGAGCTGTATGATGTCTCCATTTCCAAATAGTTTTCTCTTTCAGGATATTAAGAGGATCTGTTCACTCCCTCCATCCCATCCTTCTCTTCCCTCCCCACCCCTAGTTCCTTCTGACGTAACTCATGTTGTGAGACTTTTCTTTATGATTCATGAGGGGCTGGAGTATAGCTGGCACCCTTTAGCTTTATCTCCTGTCTTGACTAGCAAGCTGTGGGTAGTCCTGCAGATCATGGGTGGATGATGAACTACTGGAAAGCAGTCCTCCTTGGCTCTGTTCTGTAATCATTAGTCTACACTGGTTGTATTCCTTCAAAGAGGACATTGTTCTAGGCTAAACTTCATACATGAATTAGCCATCATTGTGTCTTCCCCCACCCCCATCCCCCAAAATAGGTTCAGCTATGACCACTTATCTGTCCAGAGCCACTTGTCTGTTTTCTTCCATCTTACTCTCCCCTTGGCTAAGAGGCTCTTGCTTCTTTCACACAACCCAAAATATTTGATATGTTGGAAGGTTCTTGTACTGGGAATATCATTTCAATCCAAAATGAATTGTAATAATAAAGTGATGACACTTGACCCTTGACTTTCTTGAATGTCTTAAAACTTGCTTCCCTAAATCGGTGGCTCTCAGACCAGCCACATCACTGTCGCTTGGAAACTTGTTAGAAATGTGAATTCTCAGCACCCTGCCCACTGCAGTCTAACACATTCTTTAGGTGATTCTGATGCACACTAGAATTTGAGAAGCACTGCCCTAATCAGTCCCTGATCATTGTAAAATAAATCAAAGTGTATGCCCTTTCATGGAAGATTGATCATTTAATCTTCATTGTAATTGGAATTACGGTCGTGGTTATAAGTAACAGAGAACAAGGCATGGAATGGACGAGGTTTGGATTTCTATAGTATGTCTCAGCTCTTTATTCCCCTTGACTCCTGTCTCTTTCCCCCTTCCTCAAACTCTAAGTTCACGGCTCCTTAATTCGATTCCTTCTGAGTAGCCTCCACCAGCTCTTGGCTAATTTAATGTGAAATCATCTTGAGTGTTACAGTGCTTGCTTGCTTTGGCTCATCTGCAGCTTCAGGTGGCTGAGTGGGTCGGAGAGCTGAGTCTCTATTAGGCATATCCCTATCCTGCTTCTGCTCTAATCCTTAGAAATCTCTCAGGAGGACTATAGTTCGAATAATTAGTCACTGATACATCAACGCACAGAATTTTATAACTGCTTGTGAATGGGAAATCCGCTTCATAGCTTTCTTTCATTTGCAGGATTTTTTACATCTAAATTTCTTGTAAACTTCCTTATGCATTTCTGTTTTATCCTAAGCTGCTTCTGACTCTGCCCCCCGCCAGCACCCTCCAACTTTGGTCCCAGAATTTGAGAAGGATTACTTCCCATTGCTCTTGCTTTTACATCAAGGTCAGAGAGCCAGATCTCTGGGGTATGGCAATGAATTTTTTCTAGTAAGTCAGAATAAATGTAGCTCACATTAGAAAATCATTTTCCAAACTGAACATTGTCCCAGAATTGTTGCTTTTCACTCAATCAAAAGACACATTAAAGTTTTCTGTAACTGATGTGTTTGTGTTATGTAACAAGTATTTTATCAGGTATTTTGGGAGTAAAAACAAAAACACATGATCTAGTGATTTCGGTGAACAAGTAAATAATTACAAATATAATTATAAACGTGGAGAATATATGTGGGTAGTTGGGATTCTTAGGGAAAGGAGCACCCAAATTGATGGGTTATCCACAAATAGAGTCCACGAGAGAAGGCATGTTCTGTTTGGTTTGCCTTGGTGAAGGGAGATGGAAAGCAAATGCCAGTTTCTTGCCCTATGACAGCAGTTTCTTATCCTAAGGAAGTAATTGGCAAGGTTCTCTAGAAGTTATTCGTCATGGCATTATCGATAGTAGTAGAACTATTCGCATAAATATCTAACAGCAGGGAATTGATGAAAATTTTGAACCATACATTCATATATGATGGATTTCCTGTGCACCTATTAAAAGTGGTGCTTAAAGGGTGTTTTTTTCTTGAAATAGGATTATGAGTCATTGTTTCCTGAAATTTTTTTCTGGCAGACTTTGTAATCAGAACAGCAAAAACTATAAAATCAGTGTCATTGAGGCCATTTTGAGTAATCTACCTTCCTGAGGCCCTATCCTCTCAAGAAGACTTTAGACTGCTCATAACCACTACTGCCCAGCTCTAATATTCCTTTGATCCTAATCTGGGATAGTAGAGTTTGCAACTGTGTTCACCTTGTCTCTAGCATTGAGTTGGTTGTTCTCTGCCTTGGAGTTCATAATCCCTTTCCTCCCCCTTACCTGCCACTGCAGATCCATTGTCATACCCAGCACAATAGCATGTGTCTTCATTCCTTCCTTATATTAGTTTTAGATGAGATGATGACCTAGAGTTCTTTGTTATTTGCTTCACTGCCTCATAATACCTACTGACTCATTAGTCCGCCCACCTCCCCTTGACCGTAAGACTCAATTTCCTCATTTCCAGTCTATGCACTCTCAATCTTTTCTGTCTTTCTCATCAGTAGTTCTCATCAATTGTTGTTGAAAATGCAGCTGTATAATCTTAGTGCCCCCACCTACCATTTTGCACCTGCTCTTGCTCTGTATCTTGTTTTCTGAGTGGCGCCACCCTGTCGCTTCTTGAAGCTGCCAAGGAACCAGGAGAAAGGCCGAAAGAATTGTTTATTGCTTCCATGTTTCATTGATATCTGTATTTGGTTCATGCTGAAAAACCATATTCCTCAATGTGACCCAAAACACAATGAGAAGTGCTTCGGAAGTTTACCAAGTTTTTTACTCTTTATTCTACTTTTTAATCTTTTCTGTTGGAATTAATTTTTCTTCCTACTGAGTCATTTGTCCTTGATTATTTAGTAGGTGTTCCTTACAATCCTGCTACTTGGTTCTGTTTTATTGTTTACAATGGTCAAGCTTTTCTCCCACTCACTGCCAATCAGATTCTTGCCCATCTCCTGCAGTTTCGGGAGACTTGATGTGGGATGTGATGCTTTTGTTCTGGATGCTCCTCTGCTTCTGTTTCTGCTCAGAGGCCAGTCTTTAGCTGCTTCTGCCCTGGAGCATAGATCATGAAACTGTGCATCCAGGAAAGCCAACAAACCTCATTCTTTTGCCCTACAGTCACTTTGGCATTGTCACTGTCTCCAATTTGAAATATTTTCACTGTTCCGCATTAATCAGTCAGTTACCAAGCATTTGTTCAGCTTTACTTGGCACACTTTAATTGAATTAGATGGCCCTGCATTTATATAATTATGGAAAGATTGCTGTCTGTTAAATACTATAATAAACATTAAGGGCAGAATACAAACCCTCAAGGGACCTGTAGTCTAGATACAGAAATAAAGATTAACACATGAAACAATTTGGAAGTCATATATTGCAGTTTATAATTACATGCTGAACTGAGTGATACCTGCACACAACACACACACACACACACACACACACACACACACACACACAAATTATACTACCATTTCAAAGGAGTTCACCTAGGACTCCAGGTTACAAATTTCTGTTGTCCCGACTATTTTATGATTGTAGTGAGGTTGTGGCTACAGATAGGTGATACTCTTTTCACTGTAGTGTTGACCTAGAATGACAAGTGGAATCAAGGGGAAAGCAAAAGCCCAGGGGACACACATAATTAATTACTTGCATGTAGGGGGCATGAAGGAAATGGGCCTAATTGGATTAGGGGTAACATGGAAATCATGTGGATACGTAAACTGGGGCCACATGGTCAGGACCCATGAAAGCCAAGTCTGAGAATTTCCACTTGATTTCACAAGCTGGTTAGTTGTCTTTTGTTTGGGGTATAAGTAGGGGAGGAAAATGATGACGTCGATTTTTATTAAGAAGTGATGTGGTAATGGTGTGCAGTATTCAGTCAAACTGTGTGTAGCTTCAAAAGGAATTGAATGAATTTAGTTAAGATATCCCTGGGTGAGGGCCTAGACCAAGAGGGTTCCAAAAGGGCCAAGTGAGCACAATTATGAAAGAAGAATGTTGGACGTAGGGGTAAAGCAAAAGCAGAGTGAAGAGACATCATGGAGCCTGCCTGCCAGGAAAGCATTGTTAAAAGGAAGTTATAGATGAGGAGACGTGTTCAGGGGTCCTGATCTCTCTCAGCTCTGTAGCCTCCTTGCCCCACCATCTCCCTGCCACCTATTGCATGTCATTTCTGCTTTCTATCATTTTATTTTCTTTAGATCTCTTTCATGTATGAAAGTAGTTCTTTTTGTAAAACTCTGTTGAAAGCTCCTGCTCCCTCAGAAAATTCACAGATACTTTAGGGTGGATCAGAGATATTTCTAGCATCCGAGCTGACGCTCACTATGTCCCCAGGTTAAGAATTCCTGATGTGATAACTATTTTATGATTGTGATAAGGTTGGATCTAGCCATAAATCCTTTGAGTTTCTTTGTAAGCTGACAAAAATATTTGTTCAGAATAACAATCTACCATCGTTGAATTGGCAGTAAGATGAAGGCCTGTTCGTTGGCACGGGAGGGACTTTGACTGTGGTGCTCAGACATCCAGCTTGGAGAGCATTGGTCTTGGAATTTTCTGGATGAACTAGGGACTGCAAACCTAAGAGCAGACTCTTCCTTGGCATGAAATGTATGCAGGTTCTAATCTGGTGCTGAGGCCATGGAGATGATCTCCCTGCAAAAATGTCATCTGCCTTTGCAAAGTTGTAGGTTTTTTCTTCTATAGGAAAAGCAGCAGCTAATATGTGAGAATTTCAAACTTTGCTGTTTAAAGAAAGCAGAGTTTTCCAGTGGTCTGAATAGAGTTCATCTTCCCACCCTGTAGTACCATACAGCCCTGTGGCTCCTAGAAACAACCTAGAAAGCTGAGTGTTCATCCTTCTGTTGCCCTGCCACTCCTTGGCATGTGTGCAGATATATACTTACTTTCCCTGACTGGTGATGATGTTTATCCGTTATTGACACTGGTAGTCTTTGCTGTCTTTGTACTGCTGCATCTTGGAGAAGAAAGCTTCTGAGAGGAGTAGGTTATGTTCTGTCCCACTGCTTCCTTTCTCCTGGCTGGCCTGCACACCAACCTGCCTTTGTGAGAAGCCGCTATTAAGCAGACACAGCAGGAGAAGTTTAAAAGTCAGGAGTTTCATTCCTTGCCTAATGAAAAGGGATGCAGAGCTGTGGCTGAGGCCCACAGGGAAAGGCAGTGTGGGGAGCGGAAGTTAGTGTTTGCTCTGTGGAGCAGATACAGTGGAAGCCAGCCTGCGGTCTGCCTACCTTCCCACGTCGCAAAGACAGAGCTCCACAAATCTATCCCAGAGAAACTGAGTTATGTGAGATGCAAAGGAGAACCCCACTGAGAGGGGGTAGCAAGGCAGCACACCTTGTTTTCAGCAGAGCCTGGGTCTCCATGTCATGTATCCTCGTAGCCTGGAATAAAGTTGTACTCTCCCTTTGCAGATAGCGGTGGCAGGCCTCCCCTCAGCATTTGCTCCTCTCCTCTGTGATATTGATTCCTGAATTCCTACTTCCCCCAGATACTCTGTCGTGGAGAATCTCTTGCTGTGGCATCAGACTTGTGACAAGCAGAGGGAGGTTTTTTGGAAATGGCTCACTCAGTGACATTCCTGCAGCAGTGTGGGAACCAGAAGCAAAGCAGCCTCCGCACAGGGAAGGAGACCTGTGCTGCCGCAGGTTATTCTGCTCTTTTCTCACAGATCCTTCCCACTTTGCAGCCTGGGTCTAGTATGCTGCTAAGAGGCTAGAGTGCTTCCTAGGTGGGCATATTTGAATTTAGTGATTAACTACCTATTGTTAACTTTGAACTTTGCTTCTCTTTTACGAAGAATTAACAAAATAAGCACTACTTCTCGGTTCATATATGACGGTACAGTGCTACTTTCTTGCTGCCTCTTGAATGTGCCAGAAGTTGATCGAGTTTAATGATAATATTTTAAGTGTGAAAAAATTGTCTTTGGACGTTTTCCCAAAATTTATGCCAGAACACAAACACGTATCCAATAATATGCTTTTTAGAAACAGGGTAGAACATGAATGATATTAATACTAAGACAATTTTAAAGAATTGTTTTGGTGTTATTGTTTTAAATGTCATATGTACACTATTATCCACGTATTCCGGTTTCTGATGTTAATTTTTTCCTCTTTGGTAGCGTATTTAGTCTTGGTTAAGTCCTAGATTTCTGCTTATAGCACAGAGCTACTTTGTGGTCACAGAAAGAAAGCAGAATTACAGTTTCCCACCTCACTGCTTTTGCCTTGAGGATCTTTGCTTTCTAACTTACTGCTCAGGCCCTGTTCTTTTTTTCCCAAAGCATATGAGATGTTCTCCAGCCCCAGGAAAGGCCACGATTTCAGCAGTGCTCTAACTTGAACCTGTCTGTTTACAGAACAGATCTATTTATTTTGGTTGTCCTTGTTGTTAAAGGATAAGGCTGTAGGCATTTAGTGCCCCAGAGGACCTGCAGAACGCTTTGCAGGCCTTGCCTTGAAGGAGGTAAGGTACGGTCAGGGTGGGAAAGAGCTTGTCTTGCTTCACAGAAGCTTCGATCTTAAAGGCTGCTCCTTCCAATTTGCAGTAGCAAAATAAGGAGAGCTTGTTGGTGGCAGAGGAGGTTATAGAAATAGGACATGCAAGATGTAAGCAGGGCTTTGGGAGGTGGAAGAGTTGGGTTGTTAGTTGGCTTCTAGCCACCAACCTCTAGTCTTTCGCTGGTAGCTTGCAAATCCCAAGGGGTGAGGGGCAAAGCTTGAGAATCGGCCTTGGTTGCTGACCACTAACAGGATCCCTAAATGGTAAATCACTAGAGGAAATTGTAAAGGGAAATATTTTTACCCATTTACAATTTATTTTATTTTATTTTATTTTATTTTATTTATTTATTTAGTTGAGACAGAGTCTCGCTCTCTCACCCAGGTTAGAATGCAGTGGAGTGATCTTTGCTCACTGCAAGCTCCGCCTCCCAGGAATTCTCCTGCCTCAGCCTCCTGAGTAGCTGGGATTACAGATGCCCGCCACCACACCCAGCTAATTTTTTTGTTTTTAGTTGAGACTGAGTCTTGTTCTGTTTCCCAGGCTAGAATGCAGTGGAGTGATCTTTGCTCACTGCAACCTCCACCTCCCGGGTTCAAGGAATTCTCCTGCCTCAGCCTCCTGAGTAGCTGGGATTACAGATGCCCGCCACCACACCCAGCTAATTTTTTTGTATTTTTAGTAGAGACAGGGTTTCATTATATTGGCCAGGCTGGTCTCGAACTCCTGACCTTGGGATCCGCCTGCCTCGGCCTCCCAAAGTGCTGAGATTACAGGCTTGAGCCACTGCACCCAGCCCGATTTTTTTTTTTTTTTTTAAGTAGAGACAGGGTTTTGCATATTGGTCAGACTGATCTCAAACTCCTGACCTCAAGTGATCTGCCCGCCTCGGCCTCCCAAAGTGCTAGAATTACAGGTGTGAACCACTGCACCCGGCCCCATTTACAGTTTCTAAAGTTGAAGCCCTTGATTCAAATTCAGAAGGAGCCACGGGATTCAAGGAGCTTGGAAGTGCTGTCTTTCAGTTAGCATTTCAGATCAGAGTGAGAGAGAGGCTGTGATTTTTATTTTATTAACTCAGTACTTGCCCATATCAGGGATTAGAAACTAGATATTAGGAAAACTTTTGTTGTTTCTGAATCAGAAGCATTTCAAATTAGTTGAATGAGGGACAGATCCCCTGGGATGAAGGAAGGGGGCTCAGGTAGGTGATAAAGGCCCAAGTGTGAAAGAAACATGACTATTCTACCTAGCACCGAGCAATACCCACCCAATTTGGCTTATAAGGGTTTACTTTAGAAAGTGATGACCCTGAAAGTAACCCCTGCAGAAGTGTGTCCTGTACCTGTGTTCCTTGAGTGAGTTCCTGAAAGGAAAGAAGTGAAAATCTGGCTGACAGTGTGAGGGTCCCTGACATTTGGCCCTGGGCTGGGCAGCTTTCTCAACACTTCCTCTGGAATTCAAAAACCCTAAAAAGTCAAGTCTCCATAGATAAGATTCGTAGGAACATCCCCTAATCCCTAGTTCTCTATCTCTAAGCTCAGAACTCTTCCCTGCTATGTCTGCAGGCTGGCGGTATACAAGAAGGCCCTTATACAACAGTGTACGGACCAAGTGATTCACCAGTCGGTTTTTATTCTGTGGTCCTTCATTGTTATACCAGTGATCATACCTAGTGAGGCGTAGGCTTTTGTCCCCAGAGCTGCCACTCAGAGGATTGGGTGATTAGAGCAAACCAACCCATGTCTGAGCTTGGCAGAGTCCCAGAGTTCCCTGTTAAATCTCCTCTTATTATAGCTGAGACTGATTGAAAATGAGACTTAATGTCAGTTACGTAGCATTTGCTAATTTTTTTTCCTACTGTTAAATAACTTTTCTCTACAGTATTGCTGCATTCAGGGCAACTTATCTTTTTACCTGGGAGGAACTTATTTCCATTAGAATTGGAACACTAGCCACATATTTTGCATTTAAAATGTTTCATGTGATTAAACACAGAAGAAACGTTATTATTTCTGTTTCTTATGCATGTGCTTCTCTAACTGATTCTTCTTTTGTGCCTGGAACAATGCCTTTAATTTGGAAACAAGTGAGGGAGCCCTCTGATTACTAAGTACACTGTTAGTGGAAACTGGCAGCCACGTGCTGGTAACTGGGCTTAAGAGAAGAGCAGCTTTATAATCCCCCCTCCACCAAATCCTCTTGCACGGACTGGCTACTCAGCACTGTACAGTGTGACTTGGGTAGTCATACATACCCACTTCAACAACCCTCACTTCTCTCTTCATTTTCACACCCTCCTACCCCTTCCCATTGTGATTCTTATTTTAATCGGTTTTTCTCTTCTTCCTTAACAGAGCTATTAAGAATGGCAAAGGATTGCATAGCAAGAAGGAAGTGCCTATCCACCGTGTCGCAGATATATCTGGGGTGAGTCGAGTCCCTGAATCAAGCTGTGTGGCTCAGAGGCTCAAGAGCGTGTCTGCATATTTGCTGAAGGACCTCAGCTTATGTGTTTTCTCTAGCTCGCTTCTTTTCAGGCACTGACTGTGACTTTTTTTCCCCTCTGCCTGGGGCATCTACTTAGGTATCTATAGGGAGCCTGTTTTATAATCTGGAAAAGCAGAATTAACTTCATTCTTTTTCTTTATCTGAACTGTCTCTATGTTGCTTTTTCATTTTTAATTACTGTATTTTGAGTTTGGAAGGTAGTTCTTCTCAGTTGTATTAAAATAAAATTGCCTCTTTTTAAAACCCCTGTCCAGTTCTTGCTGTGAGTGGGAAGTCTTAGTGGCAAAAGGTCAAGTATAGGTTTCAGGAGAAGGATATGAATTCATCATGATTTCCTCATGACCTCTTGTTCCTCTGCTTGCCTGTGAGTGGGACAGAATGGAGAAATGTATGAACATCCTTTGAGCTAATACATATAGATAATAAAGAAGAATCAATGGCACCAATATTTTAGAGCTCCCAATAGGCTGTGTCCAAATGATTCTTTAGCTGTAAGGACTTTACCTTTGAGTGTTTAGGGTCTCTTTGGCTGAATAGGTCCGTTTGATAGTTGAGATAGTTTATTCATTTAGTCAATAAGTGTTTATTGAGTGCCTGCTGTATGCCAGGGATTGCTCTAAGCACTAGGAATATAACAATGAAGAAAACTGCTGAACTCCCTACATTCAAGTGGAAAAGGGAGGCAGTTACAATGTCAGGTAGCGAAAACTACTGTGAAGAGAAATAAAACTGGCCAAGGGGATAGTGAGTGGTGTAAGTGCTGATTTTGATCAGGTGGCCAGGAAAGGCACTCTATTGCTGAGACATACACCATCCATTTCAACACCACAGTCACTAATGGTTAAGGAGAGGATCAGGTCTGTGCCATGCATAGGGAAGATGCCCAGGGGAGATGAAGCCCAGGGGAGATGGAAGGAGGAAGAGCTGGTAAATCTTAGCTTAGGCACTCAGGGAATTTGCCTTGGGCACTGAGAAGAAAATACTCGTATAAACAAAAGTGCTAGAGCTCAGCCTAGGCTGCAGGAGTGATGAATCAGAGTGTATTATATTCCTGTTATGTGGTGTACCCAGGCCTGGCTGAGGCTTTTTCTGTTGCTCCTGGTGATTGCTTGCTACAAATGTGTCTGGCAGGCTCCCCCTTGTCTGGGTATAGTGGTCCCCTGCTCATCTTAAACAGTGGGACTCTGTTGAGCTTTTCTTTCTGTATAACCAGTCACTACAGATTATAGGTTAAACAATGTTACCTATAACACATTAACTGGACTTCAGTCTAGAGGCTAGGGCCTCTGTTAAGTTGGTGAAGTAAAGTGATACGCACTTTTTGTGGCTTAGAATCCTGAGAAGCCCAGAAACCTGTAGCTAATGGCCTTTGAGCCACAGGTAACTATGGTGTGTCTGCTAATGTTCATTTTTAACAGGTGTGACTCACCCAGTGCGATCTTACTTGGCCTATTTTCTGTGTAGCTTACCCAGCTGAGTTATTCTTTGCATATATATTATTAATATTTTTATGTATGTGTGCGGCATTCTCAACAATGCTTTCCTTAATATTGATCTTTTAGTAAAGCTGTTAAAACTGTTATAGTAATAAAAGGACAAATTTTTGGCGATTCATCAGCAGGAGAAAAAAGTTACAAATGGTTTGGAAAATGCGATGAAAACCCTTCTACACAAAGGGCCAAATATGCCCATCCAAAAGCTTATGTGGGGCCCATACTCCAGGGCCTTCCAGAGGCTGATTTCAACCTTAGGGATAGTTTCATTTCTAGTTCTCATTTAACACCAGCAGTGAGGTGAAGCAACTCTAAGGAGGTTTTGAGGTTCAGGCACACCGGTCTCAGGGCTGTCCTCTCCGTACTCCTCAATGTAGTGTCCTAAATATCTTCATTGCTGTCTCTGAATCTTACGCTGCCTCCTGCCTTGATGAGTTCTGATGCTTTTTTTATTCCTTTATTTCTGTTGTCATTAGCAGTGGGTCTTCTGAAACGTGTCTTCATTTATTTATTTACTTTTATTCCTACCCCACCAACTTCCCCTTAAAGTCTAGCTCAGTTTCATACCAATTTTTATTATCTTTTCTGTCTCAATATTGGAGGATTGGTTTGCTCTTAAACATAAATGCCAATTAAATTTCTCTCAGTCGCCACATAAAAGAGTAAAGCTTGGGCAAATGGGAAACTGAAAGTGAAAAAGCTGTTGGATTTAAATGGATGTCAGATATGACCTTGTCTGCCTGAATCACAAATTATTCACCTAAGATTGCAACTTTTTTGTGCCCTCTTTAATGGAGGAGTTTTGTCTTCTCCCACCTTCTAACCTTCCCTTCTTTCCATCACAGTGTTAAGTCTGTGTGTATGTTGGGTGCCCTTGTTCCATTTAAGTGAGATGTATGGGTTTTCTGCTTCCTGAAGCATGCTGGCAATTTTGCTGTCTGTGGGACAGGTGTGGGGTCAGATGGGCAAACGGCTTACAGCCAGATGAAGAATAAACAGGAAAAAAGACAATGTAATGTACATATACGTAATGGTTTCACAGAGGTTTCTTAATCTTTTTTTAATCTTTAACTGTGTTACCTACTGCCCCAGATTGATGCCCCTCTTAGTTGCAGGCCTTGATAAATGGAAGTTTTTGTTGAGCTGACGGTGTAGGCAATATGCTGCCGAAATAATTTACAATGAACTGCTGTTTGTGCATAATACCTCTCACCACCCTCCTCTCCATCCCACTACACATCATTGGTGAAAAAACAGACATACATAAGTGCACATTCTGTCTCCTAAACACTGTTAAGAAATGTGTTGTATGGAAGAGATTATATCATGATGGTGGGGCAAATAACCTGTAATTTTGTTCTAGTGTCAACTGCCTCCATCTTTAGGAGTTGAGTTTCTACTCCTTTTCCATTATCTCTTCTCCTGCCGTTTAAAAAATGATTTCACAGAGTAAGGGTCAGAGTGCGTTAAAATGCTTTTGTATGAAGACCTAGCAAATACAAGACCTGCTTGGCTGATTGCATGTGGTTGGAAGTGACTCATCTAAGCACAGGAGTGTGAGGTTGATGGCTTGCCTTGGAAGGTAAGATACCAGCCTCTGTAGTGGCCAAATAAGCCGGCCTTCTTGTTTGTTATTACAGATGGGTTTTGATGTCAAAGTCAACTGAGTTTTGAGTTTTCCGTAAGATGGACAGAACATCTGCATATAACACCAACTGAATGAACCCCCCCCCAGTTTCTCTAAGGCTTTGATAAAAACTTGACCCACTAGATCAGGCGTGGTGGCTCACACCTATAATCCCAGCACTTTGGGAGGCCGAGGTGGGAGGATTGCTTAAGTTCAGGAATTCAAGACCAGCCTGGTCAATGTAGTGAGACCCCATCTCTACCAAAAATAAATAAATACGTGTGTGTGTGTGTGTGTGTGTGTGTGTGTGTGTGTATGTTGACCCATCTGCATCTCTTACACCTATTTTTAGGGTAACCACTAAAGGAAGAAAATTACATACTCCCAAGCTGGTACTTTAGATCCTAAAGAAGTTACTGGTTTTTTTGTTATTTCCAATTTTTCACAGTATAGGTACTGGGCTATTAGAAGTACCAGCCACTGCTGCCATTTCTATCATAATCTGGTTTCCTTTCAGGCCAGAATGTTCCAGAGTGTGTAGAACCAGCTGAGAATTTGACCGACTTGGTACTAGGTCTTACTTGATTTGAAGGATGGTTCTGTGGTGACTGACTTCATACATCTGTGTTTTCATTATTAGTTGGTTTTGTTTTTCATTGATCCTGTCTCAGTTCCCTCCCTCACCAGCACAGAAAAAGTTGGAATATGCATGTCAGTGTTCTTTATCTCAGGTTTCTCAGCTGTTCTTTATCTTAGGTTTATTATTGTTTTTGCTGTAGCCTGCTCCGTAATAAATACAATCTCCTGCAGATACAGAGTGTAAAACGGGCAATAAAATGGGGCTGGTGCATGGCTTACTGTTGTTCTGGTAGATCAGACAAATCAATTATGGTTCTGAGATTAGAGAGAGCTCCCCACTCCTCGAGTTGCAGCCAGCCCTGCGAGTGCTGATTTTACCTTTTACTTTTACCTCCACTTCTCCATCTTCCTCTTATATGGGAATAGGACTCAATGAGTCATAGTGTATATCTGAGTTTTCTTCTCTGTCCTTTTCCTTTTGTGTCTGTCCTCTGTGCATGAGAAGTTACGATTATGTTTGATGGTACAAGAAGACAGCATCCTCTTCAGTCTTATTTCTGAAAGTCCCAGAATAGGGGTTGTCTTCTTTTCAATATATTCTGCCTTTTCATATTATGTAGTCCTGACAGTTCCTCTGTTAATTTCACTATTACAGTATTTATTCTCTTAATCCATGGGTCTTTTTATCTGTTAACTGCTGCTGTGCTCCTTTGGACGTGGCTTGGTTTCATGCTCATGTTACATAGCACTTTTTTATAACCGCCTTTCTCCGTGACTGATTTTGTTGGAAATACATAGTATTACTGAATTTTTTTTTTTTTTTTTAAAGGAGACGGAGTCTCACTTTATCACCAAGACTGGACTGGAAGTACAGTGGCACAGTCATAGCTCACTGTGGCCTTGCACTCCTGGGCTCAAGCGATCCTCCTGACTCGACCTCCTGAGTAACGGGGTCTACAGGTGCATGCCATCACACACGCAGGATCTTGCTATGTTGTCCAGGCTGATCTGAAACCCCTGGCCTCAAGTGATCCTCCCAGTTTGGCCTCCCAAAATATTGCTATTATAGGCATGAACCACCACACCTAGCCTAAAAATTAAGCCATGGTTTGGAGTGATCCAGTGACTAGCTTTGGGGAAGGTGCAGGGCACAGGGGAAGAAGGTCAGACATTTGGTGCCCTGTTATTCATGAAACGAAGTCTTACAGAGTTGACCAGTAGGATTCTGACTTGCTAATATAAAGGATTGAAGTGTTCCTTTAAAACAGATAAGATTAAATCAGTAGATAAGAAATAGATTGGTAGACAGGGTTGGACTTTCTCCAGCATGTGCTCCTGACCTCTGCCTTCAGTTTCGGGTTTTCATTGCCCTCTTAAACTTTAGTAGCACTGTCATCCTTTCTTTGAGATTTCTGTAGGTGTTACCTTTCCTTAGCTCCTTTTGAATGTTTAGGCCTTGATGGAAGCATAAGAAAAAAAATAATATTCTTTTTGGCTAAAGAGAATTTTTAAAAGCCCAGGCACAGTGGCTCATGCCTGTAATCCCAGCACTTTGGGAGGCTGAGGTGGGCAGATCTCCTGAGGGTCAGGAGTTCAAGACCAGCCTGGCCAACATGGCGAAACCCCATCTCTCCTAAAAAAATACCAAAAAAATTAGCTGAGAGTGGTGGCGGGCACCTGTCATCCCAGCTACTTGGGAGGCTGAGGCAAGGAGAATTGCTTGAACCTGGGAGGCAGAGGTTGCAGTGAGCTAAGATAGCACCACTGCACTCCAGCTTGAGTGACAGAGCGAGACTCCGTCTCAAAAAGAGAGAGAGAATTAAAAAGAGAAAAGAGTGGTTTGCCTGCTAAGTCTGAAGAAGATAAAAGGAGCAAAATCACCCAGGGGCTTTATGAGTTAGGTCTGTGTTATATTGCAGTTTGTCTTCTATGTTTTCTGGCCCACCTAGTTTAGATTTATTTTTCTTACTCTCGTGATTCTAAAATTCCTTTCAGCTTTTTGTTTTTTCTAATCTCTGGTATTTGATGGCACAAATGCTCTCTGAGTGTATTTGTTTTTTTTGTTGTTTTAAATAGCCCTTACCTTTTTTACCCCCCTTGGCCCTACACCATGTTCTCACGTCTCTCTTGCCAACTGCAGTCTAAGTTACTGTCCAGATGGCACAACATCAAGGCCTGTGGTTCTGTCGGGTGGGTTTCTGTGACCTAGAGGGGTTGCCTAGTACTGGAGCTTCATTCACACAGTAGCTGCTGGCTCCACTGCTGGGGTCTGCATTTGCTACTCTTGAGAAAATTCCAAAGGAACTCTGGAAGAGCCAGCTTACTGTCTGCAGAACTTGCTCTCCACAGCAAGCAATGTGTGCTGTCAACCATATGGTTGGTCCCTTGACTGGAAGCCATGGTTGGTGGGAGTGTTGGGTTATCCTGGTGGCTTTCTTGCATCCCTGTTGTATTTGGTAGCTCAGGTTGTTACTAGTTTAGGAAAAGATATTGCTCTATTTCTCTCTTCTTCTTTCTTCAAGCAAAGTTTATTGAACTCTAGTTGGACTACAATGTGCAGGTGACTGGCTTGGATCCTCGCTGCACAGAAACATGCCATCACCTCTGTGGCACACAACCTCTGATGCCAAAGTGGCAGCCACCTTGTAAGTTTCTCCCAGACTTTGGAAAAAACTTTAAACTCTTTCTTTTTTTTTTTTTTTTTCTTTTCTCTTATATTTTTAATTTAATTTTTTTTTCAAAAAAATAGACATGCGGTCTCACTTGTTGTCCAGGCCGGTCTCAAACTCCTGAGCTCAAGTGACCCTCCCACCTCAGCTTTCCAAAGTGCTGGGATTGCAGGAGTGAGCCCCCATGCCTGGCCTCTTTTCTCTCTCTCTGTTTTTTATTTTATTTTATTTTATTTTTTGTTGAGACAGAGTCTTGCTCTGTTGCCCAGGCTGGAATGCAGTGGCGCCCTCTCAGCTCACTGCAACCTCCACCTCCCAGGTTCAAGCAATTCTCCTGCCTCAGCCTCCTGAGTAGCTGGGATTACAGGCACACGCCACCACACCCAGCTAGTTTTTGTGTTTTTGATAGAGAGGGTTTCACCATGTTGGTCAGGCTGGTGTTGAACTCCCGACCTCAGGTGATCCGCCCGCCCCAGCCTCCCAAAGTGCTGGGATTACAGGCATGAGCCACCATGTCCGGCCCTCTTTTCTCTTTTCACCTCTTCTATAATATGTCTCTGCTAAGAGTTGGATGTTACTAAGAAGACCTTGATCTTGATTCTACCAGAGAGTTGCTTCAGCCAATTGCTCTCACCCTTGTGATGGAAAGCATTGCTTTATTGTGTTGGAGTTTTTTTGCCCATAGTTTGTTTCTTTTTCTCTTTTTTTCCTTAAAGATGAGATATTACTATGTTGCCCAGGCTGGACTCAAACTCCTGGGCTCAAGAGGTCCTCCTGCCTCAACTTCGCAAGTAACTGGAACTTACAGGCGTGAGCCACCACACCTGGCTGTCCATAGTTTCTTTGTTCATATGAGTTCTGTGCAACCACTTTGTTTTTTGAAACTCCCCTGTTCATATTTGCCAGAACTACAGGGCCATCCTTCTCTTAAATAAATTTGAAAGCATTTTTTATTTACCTGGGAATTTTTTCAAAATTTCATTGCAGCAGATACCACAGTTAGTGATAATTGTGTTTCAGTACCTCCTTTTATAGATTTTAGTCCACTTTTTGACTGAGTTGTGTTGTTTTTGGAGGGCACCAAATTTAGGACATGGTTTCTCACTTCTTTTATTTAGCTTCTATTAATTGGGCTGTTTTGCATCTTTGTAGATAGAGATGTAGAAATGTGGTCCTGAAGAGATACAATTGATTTCCACCCTGTAAGAGAAATGATTTCAAACTTTACATTTTTACTCCCTCGTTTGACTTTGTTTTTGCAACTTTAGCAAATTCACCTCAGTATTCCTAGTAACTTAATTTATATCTGTTCTTTAGTCTCTTTGAGCCTTTCTGGTTCCCTTATTAATTAGTGGGGTCAAAATGAAATTTTCTATATGAAGTTTATTTTATATTTGAATAAGAGTCGAGATTTTACCTTACTGAAAATTATCTTTTAACAGGGGAAACAATTGTAGAAGCAAGAGAAATACAAAACCACGTATATGGTGGGCAATAAATGATTATAGAATTATATGCTTTGAAAATCTTAGTTTTGTTGCCTCCTCTGTACCTGGAAACATGAACAATAATTTGGCTGTGAAAGTCCTAAAAAAAAAAAAAAATTTCGAAAGTGAATATGTCTCTTTCATCTGCATCATGTCTGGTTCCAAGTCTGTAGCTTACTTGGTTTAGCTTTTTGTTCAGAACAGTCTTGTCTTGGAAAATTCAGGCACCAGAGCAGATAACCTTGAGGTAGGGAGCTAGGATTGGACTTCGAAAGCAGGGCACAGCTTCTTGTCCATTGGTGTGAGTGTCCTAGCTCTGCAATTCAACACCTCTGAGAAAATGTTTACTCAGGTGAGCTGCCCAGAGGTGGAGCACTGTTAAGAGACAGGGCTTCTTTATTTGTTCCTTCTTATATAACAAAAATATCTTCCTCCCAGTATAGTCAGTAGCATGTCACTGTCATGGATTCTATTATCAGGAAGCTTTCTGCCATAAATTTTTCTGGTTTCCTTCTGCTTCCTTGTTTAACTGTGCCTTCACAAACAGGAGTGCATGCAAATGAGCTCCTCAGCAACAGGGTCCTAGCATTCATTGAAGTGTACTGAGCTATAATGATTTTTTCCTTTCTTCTTTGTTCAAAGACATGAGAAGGGAAATTGAGGGAGTTAGGAACATTTTTTCCAAATAAAATAGCATCTTTTTCCAAAGAGAGTTCCTCTGGCCATAGATTCGGCTATAGCTGGTCCAGGCTCTTCGATTGTTCTCTTTCCCATTCTCTGGGTGCATGTAGATAACACTCTGTGATTCTGTTTTATGGGTCCAAATTGGTTAAATGAGCCCATTACAGGGATGAATGTAAGTATATTTTGGAGGCAGTTGACAAAATTTCTGATTCCCAGGTTGAGGTGTGTGATTGGATTGTCTGATCTGTCCCATGGCTGCTGAGTGATGTGATAAAACTTGAAATATTTCTGCATAGCCCCAGATTCACTCTCCACTTTACCATCATAACACTACTTAGCCTTGGATTGAACTCATTGTGTCCTGTGGCTATTGCTTATGTAAACATTTCAAAGTAAGTAATTTTACTAACATAGACATTCTGCTTACTTGTATTTTAAGTCTTTATTTAGCATGCTTACAACATATTCCCTACAGAATACGTCGTACAGAATTTTGGACACTCCTTGCAGTGTTAACATCCAGATATTTTGAAATTAGAGCCCAGGATTGCTTTGAAATGCCCTGGTAGTTTTCTGCCTCAGTTGTTCAGGAAATGGTGTTCTCAGGAAGAAATTATAGAATTCCTAATACAATATTGAATTTGGAAGGGGCCTGAAAATGTAAGCTATTACCAAGATTTCTAATTTGGAGGAAGGCCTGTGTTCTATTGATTTGCATTACTGCAACATCGCCAGATACTTCACCCACAGCAGAGCCCATTTATTTTCTTTATATCGTATTCATCTCCTCCACTACTTAAGGTCCTCAGTTGACTGACTCAGACTTCATTGTTAATTAGCATTTGTTGAATCGCATTTCTTCTTTTTGCAATGCTCTCTCTTCTCCCCTGCTGGCCATGCCTTCTTCCCTGGCATATGTCTCTTCTTCCAGGTAGTTTCTCCCCTTTTATCCCCACTGCCTTCTGATCTTGCCCTGCAACATTTACATAATCATATTACCATGATTTTGTGCTTGTTGATAAATTGGTAATTTCGTAAGTTGTTTAATATATGTGCATTGGTTTTCCTTACTAGTTTCTAAACTCCTGAGAAGGGAATCTTTGTATCTCATTATAGTGCCCAGTTTAGATTCAATTTGCCAAGTGATGGGCTCAAACAGCATGAACTTGTGTTTGGAAAAAAGTGCCCCATACTCCAAGGTAGAGGATTGGCTGTACTGGTTATTAACTATAAGTGGGCAAGTTAGTAAAAGAATGCAGCCAAAGGAGTGCGTGTCTTCTAGAATATAGTGGCAGTATGGAGTTACGATGATTAGCATGGGCTCTAACATTAGATTACTGGGGTTCAATTGTGCCTTAATTGCTTATAACCTTGGTGCCTTGGGGATGTTATTTTTTATTTCTGTACCTCAGTTTTCCCCTGTGGGAAATGGGTAGGATAATGGCACTTACCTCATTAGATTGTGGTGTGAGTGAGTGAATTAATACATGTAGCTGTTTTAAACAGTTGACGTAAGAGCTCAACAGAGAGCAGTGGTTCACATGCTGGTGTTCATTATTTTTTTTTGAAACAGGATCTCAGCTCTGTTGCCCAGGCTGGAGTGCAGTTGCGCAATCTCAGCTCACTGCAACCTCTGCCTCCCGGGCTCAGATGATCCTCCTGCGTTAGCCGCTGGGACCACGGGTGTGCACCACTACGCCTGGCAAAGTTTTTATTTTTTTGTAGAGATGAGGTTTTGCCATGTTGCCCATGGTGATCTCGAACTCCTGGGCTCAAGTGCAAGCCACTGCTCCCAGCCTGGTGTTCATTATTATTAAATTGCTTAGCATTCTGCCTAGCACACAGAAAGTCCTCTATAAATGAGAGCTGTCATTATCATCCTCAGTAGTATTTACATTGCAAACTCTTCATCCAATTCCAGTCCCAAATCCTACCGCTCCCTCTCCTGAGTTATTTTACTGCCTCTTTATCTCTTTTTTGACATTTAACATGTGCCATCTCTGTCTTGTTTTTTAAATGCATTCCTCATGTTGAATCAGTGAATGAATGATCAAACAATAAGTATTTATTGAGAGCTTTTCATATGCCAGGCAGAATGCTGAGTGTTGAGAATATATTAAACAAGACAGCTATAGTCTTTACAGGGAATACACAATTTGTTATATAATTACAATCGTAATGGGAGTACAGAGTCCTGGGAGAGTGTATACTGGTGGCCATAGCTTATTCTAAGTGGTCTGATAAAGTCCTTGAAGTGATTTCAAAGTGAGGCCCAAAGAAGGAGTTAGCAGAAGATCTTGTTCAGGGCCAAAGGATGAAATGTTGTATATGAAAGTCCTGAGGTGGAAGTTTGCTTGTATTCACAATGGAAGACCAAGTCAGCATTGCTGCAATGTGAGGATAGTAATGGGAGAATGAATAACTGAATAATTTGGACATTGTAGTCCTTGAAAAGGATTTTGAATTTTATCTGAAGAACAGTGAGAAATAATTGAAATGGGAGTAGAATAATTAGGACAGCATGTGTGTGTGTATGTGTGTGTGTGTGTATACATATATATACACACACAGAGAAAGAGAGTTAGCTAGGTATATATCTATAAATTTTTCTTTTTTTCCATTTTGGCTGTTATTTGGAGATAGACTTGAAACAATGGTTAGGGGAGAATTTGTATATATCTATAAATTTTTTTTTTTCCATTTTGGCTGTTATTTCGAGATAGACTTGAAACAATGGTTGGGGAGAATTTGCAGTTCACCTGGTGATTGCTGAATAGTGGCTGAAACTAGGATTGTGGCAATGGAGGCGGAAAGATAAATGTGAGATCTATTTTGGTATAAGAACTGGTAGAATTGAGTGGTTGTTTGGATTGGGGTCAAGGAAGGGAAGTTACATCAAGTGTCATGCATGAGCATTCCAAATATCTGGTTGATGCTGGTGCTTCTTTTCTGATATTGTAAATGATGGCAGAGTGGGTTTGCAAGGAAAATTAAGACTTTCTGAACATGTTAAAATTGAGGCACTAATGAGCCATTAGTGGCCTAGGCTTCATGCATTAGTTTTAGGACTATAGGACACCTACATGTGAGTGTACAAAAATGCCCAGAGAACATTAAGAGAGAAGAGTCCCTAGGCCAAGCCCTTTATTTCAAGATTACTTATGGATGGGGAGTGTTTGAACAAACAGACTTTAAAAAGTTGCCGCCCAAGCTGTCGGAGATAAATCAGGCGAGTGTAATGTACAAATTAAGAGGGGAGAGAGTTTCACAAGGCAAGAATTGAGTCTCCAGCTTCAAGGTCAAGTAAGATGAAATTGAAAACTATCCAGTGGACAGTGCAATTCCATGAGTTACTGGTGACCATAGAGCAGTATTTGTGGAATGAAGGAAAGCAAGGGGGCAGCAAAAGCTAGATATCTTCCCACCTGAGTTGTCAGCAGAAACTGTGTCTTATCTTTAGATCTGTAGTTTTTAGGAGTTTCCTAACAATAGGAAATGCATACATGTACATAATGATGGTGTCTATGTAGTTTTGAGTGAGTGAGGAATCTTGAGAGCATCCATCAGCACGTGTGTACTGTTGGAGAAAGAAATGACAATGTTGTGAGATCCTTAACTGAACAAACTAACTTCTGTTATCTTCACCAAAGCTATCTCAATTCTCTGCCATCACTCATGCACTCTGTGGTACATCATTTTCCACTGATAGACAAGATCCTTAGAGTCTCAATTCTAGAACCCCAATACAATATCCACGTGTGGTTACACCATAACAAAATTGTAAAGCTGCTGGGTAGGGTAAGATTAATTCTGTATTTTCTTTAAGAAAAATTAGAATTCCCAAATACACCTAAAACACTAACTACGTTTCCAACTACTTTAAAAGTATCATTCTGTAAAAGTAGTTTCATTATTGTTTAAGCGTGGTTTCACATATTTTTATGCATGCATGGGTATGCTTTATTAAATCTATTTCTGATCCTGGCTGTTGGGCTTTTTACAAGTTGCTGTCCTTACTAGGAACAAATTTTTATTCTCACATCATATTAATGTATGGTTTTTGTTTGTTTTCTACCCATTGTCCACACTCTTTTTACACGGGTAGCTGTGACTTCATGCACGCTACCACACCCAGCTAATTTTTACAAATTTTTTTGTAGAGTTAGGATCTCTATCCTCTGCTGATAGGATCTGCTGCTTTGTTGCCAGAGCTGATTTGGAACTCCTGAATCAAGTGATTCTCCCACCTGGGCCTCCCAAAGTGCTGGGAACACAGGTGTGAGCCACTGCACTCAGCCACATTAAACTCTTAGTCCTTAGAAAAAGACGACTTAGTTTGGTGTCATTAGTACCATAAAACACTGTGCTTCAATCTGTTTTTGATGGAATCATAGAGCAGATTTCACATGCAGCTTCAGGTCAAGCTGTTTCCACATCAGTATACAGACTTTATTATAGCATCAATAATGTTTATTTGTTTCAAAATATATAGAACAATTAATTATAAGAACTAATTCACTGCAGTGAATGTTGAATGCTGACACTTACAAACAAAAGGGACAATTAGTTATCTGACCTTTAATAATGTAGAAGTTTATCTAGGCAAAGCTTAATCAGACTTGAATGTTAATAGATTTTTTTCTTTTTTTTTTTTCTTTTTTCTTTTTTAGACAGAGTCTCACTTTGTAGCCCAGGCTGGAGTGCAATGGCACAATCCCAGCTCACTGCAACCTCTGCCTCCCCCAGGTTCAAGTGATTCTCATGTCTCCCAAGAAGGTGGAATTATAGGTGCCTGCCACCATACTCGGCTAATTTTTGTATTTTTTTTTTCAGTTGAGACGGGATTTCACCATATTGGCCAGGCTGGTCTCGAACTCCTGACCTCAAGTCATCCGCTCGCCTCCGCCTCCCAAAGTGCTGGGATTGCAGGCATAAGCCACCGCCCCCAGATGACTTTTTTCTTTTATAAACAAAACCTTAAGCATATTTTTCTTCATTCAAATTTTCTATCAAAGTTTCTGTTTTTAAATGCATCAAATGTGAGTGAAAATAATAGAAATTATCTGTACTACTAACTCTTCTATTCACCAGAATGTGGATTTCCTTATTTATTTCTTTTTCTTTTAAGTATTATAAGCTCTTTTCAGGATGGGAAGCCTTGCTGTGTTATTCTTAACTTATACAGTCAGGTGCTAGAAGAGTATCTGGTACCAAGTAGGTACTTAGTAGATATTGTTGGATGAATGAATGCTGTAAATTGTTCTACTAGAATTGATTTAATCAGCCTTCTATTGTTGGATATTGGAGTTGTTTTATTGTTTTTTCCTCTCATAAACATTTGTTCCTTTAGATAAATCATAGTCTATAATTATTTTCTCAGAACATGTCCATAAAGTAGAAACCTAGGCCAAAGAATAGCATATATTTTTTAACAGCATCATCCTATAAATCTTTAGTGAGTAAAATGATTGGGTTTTTAATTGGATGCATTTGTTGTTCTTCAAAACATTGACCACCTTCTGTTTTAATTAGTAATAAATTTCTGTCATAATTGTTGCCATTTTTTTCTCCATGTTAAAAAAAAAAAAAACTAGAACTTTCTCTCCTGAATTGTATAATTATCTATTTTTATTAATGCTTTAAAAATGTAAGGCTTTAAAAGATTAATTAGACATAGAAATAAAACTTTCACTTAAGGTTTATTGAACCTATACTGGTGTGTCTGCAGGCAAAAATGAATGTTCATAATACTTTTAGAAAGTATTAAAAGTGTTTTAGCCATTTAGCCTTTACTAACATTTATTTTGATTTTAAGATAATTTTTATATTATAGGTTACTTGCTGACTTTTTTTTTTCTCTGTTATTTTCTGAAGTTGCATTCTTGTCTTGGGTGGGGCACAGTTAAGTGTGACATCAATTTTCTTGGCCCAAGTTCTTGATTTGCCCATGAAATGAAGACTTGCGCCTCATCAGATGTCTTTTAAATTCTTTACTCTGCACATTTTATTTTAATTATCTCTCAAGCCATTTTCTGGTTCTATAATAAGTTCTTATCTCTTGCCTATAGAGACTTTGGAAGTGATAAAAATTGATCCAAAATTGTTAAAGAAAAAAATAGTATTTTAAACCTGTTATTTTTTACTCCTAGCCTTGTAATTGATGTGCACAGTTGTAGATGGTGGTTGATTTGCTTTATTTCGTATTCTCAGTGCCACATACCATGCATAAGCTATGTTTTTAGCCCAGTCTCATGTGTCAATTCTGAAAATGTGTAAGATGTTTATTGTAGTCTTCCTATAAAAATTCATTATCATTTAATTCTTAGAAAAGTAACTCTAGAATTGTTAAAAGTCTAAATGGCCTTTTTCTGTGTTTATTTTTACCAGTTCAAAGTAGAAATGCTACTTTTAACCATTACAATTTAATGGTGTATTTGATATAAATTGGATGGTTGTAATTTGAGTAAAGTACCTGCTTTTGTAGAATATTTTAGCTGAAAATAATTGGAAGGTATACCTCCCAGTGTGTTAAACTCTCCTATAAACATTTTCTTCTTACAAATTGGTATGTCTGAACCACTCTCTCTCTTATTCCTGTGTTTGAGTAGATACAATTAAGTTGCATACTAAAATAAATTTTCTTCACATCATTACTAAAGCATTCAGTCATTTCAAAAATATAGTACATTACTATACTGATGAATAATGGAAGAAGTTTATCTGTTGATTCAACATATTCAAGAGTAGGATAGTTTTTCTCCGAATAAAACTACAAAATCAATGGTATATTTACTTACTTGACCTCAGAGAGATAAGACATTTTCTCTATGAAATAGTTTGTAGTTGTTTGTTTGTTTGTTTGTTTGTTTGTTTAACAAAAACGAAGGGAAACAAACCAATAAAGCGGAAGGCATGGATCGAGGAAGCAACCTGGGAAAGGTTGTGAAAAGAATTGCCAGTCTTGGCCAAGGGGAATCCTAGCAAGCCACCCTGCAGAGGTCAGCAGGAGGATGGAAGAACCCTTGGGAGGAAGCTCTCTAACTGGAGGGCTATCATTTACAAAGTCATGATATTATGAACACTGAGTATTGAGTTAACAAAAAATTGTAAGACTAGTGTGTTGAGAAGTTAGAATATGGAAAAATGGGGAAAAGGGACAGTTTGAGATGAGGTAGGGAGACGGATTTATTCATGGAAACTTTTCTGTACAGCAAGAATTATGAGCCATACCTTTCAGATAGTTCTGTGAGTTGGCAGCCCTCATCACCTGGCACCTTTGGCACTGCCTTGATGGCTGCCTCTCATCCAAGTTAGAGAAAGAACATTGAAGACAGGAAGAAAGCAAGCTTATGTGCTTGATACTTTATCCTGACTAGATATATTCTTATTTCTGCCCTTTGTACTTGAGGCACAGATACACCATCATCTGCACTTTCTACGCCTAACTTATCTTGAAAAAAAAAAAAAAGATTCTCTAGAATAAGCCAAGGGCATTGTATTTCCTGTTGATGATAAAATGCAGATTTTTACCACTAAAAGGCAATGACTTCATTTCTAAAGGTTAAACTGAATGGTTCTCACAGCATAATTTCATATGGTTAAATTTGGGAAACAGAAAGTCATTCAATAAGAGAACAATCTCTGAGCTTGTATAGAATTTTTATTTGATTGAGAATTGGGTAGTACTTTATTCACATTAAGCTGTATCACATGATTTTATTTCAAGGTAGAAAAGAAATGTCAGTAGGCATATGTACTTAGTAGAACTTTTTTCTTTATTTGAACAAAATATGTCCTCTTTATGGCCCATGTAGATGGCCTCATGCTCCATCTGATGCTTTCTTTTAGCTATTGCTAAAAGTTTAGACTTTCTTATGCTGCTTTTGGGGAACCAATGAGACTTTTTTTTCTGTGCTTTTCTAACCCCTTGCTTTCTCATCTAAACCATTTTCTTGTTAAAATGTTTTAAGTACTTTAATACACTAGTATTCAAAGTAGTGATCAAAGTAGTTGATTTAAAACACAATGACTGGGTGGTTAATTTTGAATTTGCTATTCTCTCCAAACTACTTGCAGATTAATTACAGCATAAGTTTTCTTGAGTTAAAAATTAAAATATTGTATATTCTTCCTGTGCAGGTTGTTTTTATTGTGTTGGTGTATATTCTTAAAGGTATAATTTATATACAGTAAAATGTTCTCATTTTTAGCATATAATTCTGTGAGTTTTGGCAGATGTGCATTTTGAGAAACATGTATTTATGAAATCATCACCACAGTCAAGATAGTAGAACTGTTTCATCGTCCCAATTCCTCCATTCCTTTTAGAGTCAACTTTTAGTCCCTGGCAACCACTCGTGTTGTTCTGTTTAACTATAGTTTAACCTTTGTCAAAATGTCATACAAATGTAATCATGTATTTGAGATTCATACATGTTGTTGCCCATGTCTTTTTTAGTGTAGAGTAGTATTCCATTGTGTGGTGTACTAAAATTTATACCCAGTTGAGGGATATTTAGGTTATTTCCAGTTTTAGTGATTATGTATAACATCCAGGCCATTATCTTTGCTTTGCCTTGCTTTGTTTTTTTAAAGAATGAGACAAGGTCTTACTCTGTCATCCAGGCTGGGAGTGCAGTGGTGTGCCATCACTGCTCACTGCAACCTCTACCTCCAAGGCTTAAGCTATCCTCCCACATCAGCCTCCTGAGTACATAAGACTGCAGATGTGCACCACCACGCCCAGCTGATTTTCTTTCTTTCTTTCTTTCTTTCTTTCTTTCTTTCTTTCTTTCTTTCTTTCTTTCTTTTCTTTCTTTTCTTTCTTTTCTTTCTTTTTCTTTCTTTTTCTTTCTTTTTCTTTCTTTCTTTTTGTGAGGCAAGGTCCCATGATGATGGCCAGGCTGGTCTCAAACTCCCCGGCTCAAGCAATGTTTTTGCCTCAGGCAAAACATTACAGGCATGAGGCCACCGTGCCTGGCCCAGACCATTTTCTGAGGGTCCCTAATCTGTTCCTCTAACAGGATTTCACTTTATTTTAGTGGACTGCAGTGATTGTCCGAATGGTGCTTTGCATATTTTCATTCTAAACATAGAGACGTGTCTTCTGTTCCTGAGTATTTGCCAAGTTCTGGTTTCATTTCTCAGAATTGTACACTGTGGAAAGGAAAAAATAAATGGTGGGTAGGACCAACCTAATAAAAATATTTGTAGATGTCTGACTTTCTTCGGGCTCCTTAAACTCGTAGGTGATTCAGTTCCTTGCAAGTCTGATTGGAGAGTGATGGTTTTCTTCCACACGTTGGAGTGCTGCCCTTGCACTACTTTGCCCTGTGGCTTCCTTCTCCATTTGGGCAAGCATACCATTCCTGCCCCCTTTGGAAAATTTGCTTAGCCAGGACATTTCTTTTAATAATTATAATACTCTGTTGAGGGCATCACCAATTAGAATGACACATCCTAAGCTCAGGGCTTTCTTCCTGCTTAATGCTCCTACAAACGTCCAAATGTCCTCTTGATTCATGCTCCCAAAACTCAAGCTCAGAGCCTGGGCTGTGGTTTCTCCTATGTTCAACATGCTGCAGGCCTGAGTGAGGTGCTTTACCAACCAAGTAAACAGTGTGAGAATCTGATTTTTAATTTTTTAAGAGACAAGGTCTCAATCTGTCACCCAGGCTAGAGTGTTGTGGCATGATTATAGCTCACTGCAGCCTCAAACTCCTGGGCTGAAGCAGTCCTCTTGCCTTAGCCTCCCAAGCAGCTGGGACTACAGGCCCGTGCCACCGTGCTTGACTAATTTTCAAATTTTTTGTAGAGATGGGGTCTTGAACTCCTAGCCTCATGTGATGCTCCCACCTCTGCCTCTCAAAGCGCTAGGATTACAGGCATGTGCCATGCTACCCAATTATTGAAAGATAATTGATGGCCTAGTTTTAGCACCTTTTTTTCCTGTTGTAATTTTTTTGTTTGGGGGTTTGTTTTTGTCAGTGTTCTCCTCTTTGTTCACTTCATTCCTCTTAAACTTGCAGCTCACTGAAGTTTACACCCTCCCTGGTCTCTCTAGTACACATCTCACCACAAAGTATTGATGAGCAGCCAGGGAAGAACAGTTTCCAATTTGCAAGTGCTTTATGGTGACACAGGAGCTCAAGGGCATTCACAGAGAATCCTCCCCTCGCAGGGTTCCGTGTATTTCAAGAGATGATCACGCTGTACAACTGGTACAACTGGCTCTTCATTGAATCATAAACTCATTCTGTGAATTAAAATGGCACTTGGGGCCACAGGGCCCAAGATGTGGAAAGTAGTAAGAGTGTGGAGCGATAGGTGATGGTTTTGCCTTGCTGACAGGAGTTGTAGTTGTGATTTGTCTTCCACATAGCCACAAAAGTAATTCTCCTGGTCTGCACAACCCTGAAAAACATAGATAACTATGGCAGTGAATGATCACCATACATCTTAAAATGAGAGAGCACATTTGCTTCACTATCCTTAACGATTCGTTCTGATCTCCACACTCTTTTTTTCTTTTTTTTCCTGTGTCTGTCCTCTTGTTCACAAGGATTTTGCTACTTTAGAGTTAAGATTGGTTAGACCCAAACAGCATTGTGCCCTGGAGTCCTTTACCCTCAGGTCATCCCTGGTGGGACCAAGCAGTACAGAGAGCTTCATAGGAAGAAACATCCTGGGATGGGCAGTAGAGCATATGCTTGCACCTCCAGGAAGGCCGTCAGGGTTGATGGACTTCTTTCTAGCTGTTTCTTAAGTGCTGGTAAAATATGCTTCCCCAGTAACATAATAAGTTCTGCATGTATTTGTTTTTAGTTCATTTTCCTGTGATGTTAATCAAAGAGTGATTGTGATGATGAGAACTAATTCGTGATCTTCATTATTAACAATTCCCATTTGAGCCTTGCACATGACAATCCTGAGTGGTTAATTGTTAACTAATAGGTTTAGTCTATTCCCATTTTCCCATGCTGTTTGGTGTGCCGTTATGTTTACCTCTCACCAGCCGTTTCTAGTTTCATGCCTACTATTTGGGGACTTTCGTTGGAGAAATCATGGGAATCACTTTGCATACATCTAGTGCACACCGACAGCCTAAACTCTGTTCCAGAATTCACAGAATTGTGATTTCTGTAGTTCAGCTCCTCTAGGAAGCAGGTGACCTGGCTGTCTGGGGTGGTGGTCTTTCAGACACTTCTATCCTGTGCCGGCTGTACAAGGATTCTGCTTCCTCTGCTCTCCCACCTATCCACCCGAATCTCCCATTCTCCCAAGCCTGGGAATTCATCATACTAAATTATTTTAAACATGTGTTTGTATACACAGCAAGGTACTTTGTGGAGATAAGTTCCAATCTAGCTGCTGAAGGGGATGTCTTATAGCCATAAATAGATGTACCCACATTTCGAAGAGATTTGGCCTGACCAGCCAGAAGTCAGGGCAGAGTGAGAATTTATAAATAAGGTGTTTTTATAACCTTTGCTTCTCTGCTTCTCTCTAAGGATCATCCTGCCATTCTGGAGGGTCATTCAGAACCCTATTCCTCTAAGTTTGAGATATAGATATTAACATCCTTTGAAATGAAGTCACCCCAGGCACATTTGTTGCATCATTACTTTCTCAATTTCAAGGTGCATTGAGGAGGCAGAAACATTCCTTAAAGAGATGCCATCCACAATAGCAGATTAAATGTAGCTAATGCAATCTTAAATTAGCTTTTCTAAGAGTACAGGAAAATACTTATGTATAGTTTGTTGTAGAGCACAGGTAATGTGAAAACTACCAGTGCAACAACAAAAGAAGACTTCTCTTGTCAGAAATCCAGTTGCTTCCTGATTATTTACACCAGTGGAGGAGAATATTGGTGTAGATAACAAAAAACCACAGCTAATTTATTTACTTGAATTCGCAAAGCTATGAGCCAATGTAGTGGCAGAAAACTGGCAAATAGAATCCCAGACCTTATGTAAGTAAGCAATAGCAATGAAAACTGAGAGTGAAAGCCTTAGCATATAGATATATAAGCAGAAATATTTGATACTGCCTTGAAGTGAGCATTCTGTGTAGCAAGTCCTGTAGTTATCTCTTTAAATCTAAGGTCTTTAACCTTTATTTATGTATATGGTTTTGGGTGGTTTTTTGTTTTTTGTTTTGAGATGGAGTTTCACTCTTGTCACCCAGGCTCGAGTGCAATGGTATGATTGGGCTCACTGCAACCTCCGCGTCCCAGGTTCAAATGATTCTCCTGCCTCAGCCTCCCAGGTAGCTGGGATTACAGGCACACCCTGCTACACCTGACTAATTTTTGTATTTTTAGGGTTTCCCATGTTGGCCAGGCTGGTCGCGAACTCCTGATCTCAAATGATCCGCCTGCCTCCGCTTCCCAAAGTGCTGAGATTACAGCCGTGAGCCATCGTGCCCGGCCAGGTTTTCTTTTCTTTTTTCTTCTCTCCTCCCCTCCCCTCCCCTCTCCTCTCCCTGTCTCTTATACACATCTAGATGTCGAGATTTCCCTGGGTAGGAACAGTAGGCCCCAGGTATCATCTAATCCCCAAAATGAACATAGAGCAGGAGTTGCTATACTAGTGCCTGGAGAAGGTTGGCCTCTTCTCAAGGTTAAGAAACTGTGAGCTCTGAATCTTACATAACCTATTTAAAGATAAACTACTTTTGGCTTCCTGGCACAGGGTTATAGGGACTATGTGACATAGCCTAGGCATCACTTTTTTTTTTTTTTTGGATGAATATTAAAGGTTAAATAATAGAAGGTTAGTACTGGTCTTCTTACCTCTTTTTTCTTTTTTTTTTTTTTTTCCAAGACGGAGTTTCGCTCTTGTTGCCCAGACTGGAGTGCACATGGCGCGATTTTGGCTCACTGCAACCTCCACTTCCCAGGTTCAAGCAATTCTCCTGATTCAGCCTCCCAAGTAGCTGGGATTACAGGCATGTGCCACCATGCCTGGCTAATTTTTTTCTATTTTTAGTAGAGACGGGGTTTCCCCATGTTGGTCATGGCTGGTCTTGAACTCCCATGACCTTGTGATCCGCCTGCCTCGGCCTCCCAAAGTGCTGGGATTACAGGCGTGAGCCACTGCGCCCAGCCTGATTTTCATAGTTGGCTTTCACTTCTGATCTTTGCCATAATCAATGACATGTCATCCTCTTGATTATCTTCCCATGTGTCATTTCTGGACTAGAGCTATTGAGTTGTGCATTGAGACTTGGGAGGAGTCAGGAACATGTGTTGATTTTTATGACATGGGTAGCACTAAGGTCCCTTTGAGGCTCCTTGATTATTCTCAGTCTGAGTAGATTTCTCTCTTTATAAAGTAAGTAAGAGTTTAGCAAAAAAAGAAGAGAGTGTGCTGCAACCTCCTCATTAGTTCAAACATGAAAGGCATGCCTGTGTGTGTGCCGTTGTTATTCCTATAAGCATTTTTTCCAGATAACTACATCCAAAGGACAGTGATGAGCAGCAGTCTATTTCTGAAAAATATAGTTTGCTCTGATCTTGAGGAAAAAGGCCTTCTCTTCCGAGATGTTAGGTTGCCTCATGATTTGCAATAATCAATTTGATAATTATTGTTGACTTACTGGTTCAGCTCATGAATAATGTCCCAGATTTAGACTAGTATGGCACAAGGATTTTAATCAAGTAGTGCTTTCTTTCTCATGGAGCATTTATCTTGCTTGACTGTTCTGGACTTCAGCCAGCTGCCAGACAAGCATTTTTCATGCTGTATATGTGTAGGAGAATGTGTTGCTTAAGTGTTCAGTGGGGAAGTTTCCAACCCACTAAAGCTCATGGTTACCTTGCCTTTTACCACTGTACTGTTAGAGACACTGAGAATGGATCGCTGTCTTTTTCTCTAGGAATCTATTTGATGGGAAGCATGAATCTTAGTTACTATAAATATTGTTTTCATCCCAGCCTACCTCACTGCTTCTGAATGAGAGGAGCCCCTTTGGCTGCTCTGAAATACTTGATGGCTTGTTATGTTTTCATTATCTAATGTGCATTAATTTAAATAAAATAGCTCTGTTGCTAGAAGAGTCAGAAAGGAAGAACTTGGCTGGGTGCAGACTGCTTGTGTCACAGAAGTCAGGAAAGTTTGCAGAACTTGGTGTCCTCAGAGGGAGTTTTCAGTTCTGCTGGCTGGACTGAAAACCTAAAACTCTAAAATCCAGTGACTGTTTCCCCAGCATATGCGATGTGATATTTTGATGCTTGCTTACTCTATTATCTGTTTAATTAGCTTGAGAGACTGAAAGAATTTGAAGGCCCTTTGCTTCTCTGTGGCTGAGAGTTCTGAGAGTCGAAATGTCCATGATTTGGCTCTCTGGAGGATAGAACGCACAGACTTTGTGTTGATGCACGAAAAAAAGTTTTTAAGCTGCTATTCCGTTTTACGTGTTTTTGTTATTTCTATAATGATTCATGCTGACATGAAGTGGTATTTGTCTGAATTGACCACACCCTGCTGTTCGAGATTTCCCTGGGTAGGAACAGTAGGCCCCAGGTATCATCTAATCCCCAAAATGAACATAGAGCAGGAGTTGCTATACTAGTGCCTGGAGAAGGTTGGCCTCTTCTCAAGGTTAAGAAACTGTGAGCTCTGAATCTTACATAACCTATTTAAAGATAAACTACTTTTGGCTTCCTGGCACAGGGTTATAGGGACTATGTGACATAGCCTAGGCATCACTTTTTTTTTTTTTTTGGATGAATATTAAAGGTTAAATAATAGAAGGTTAGTACTGGTCTTCTTACCTCTTTTTTCTTTTTTTTTTTTTTTTCCAAGACGGAGTTTCGCTCTTGTTGCCCAGACTGGAGTGCACATGGCGCGATTTTGGCTCACTGCAACCTCCACTTCCCAGGTTCAAGCAATTCTCCTGATTCAGCCTCCCAAGTAGCTGGGATTACAGGCATGTGCCACCATGCCTGGCTAATTTTTTTCTATTTTTAGTAGAGACGGGCTTTTGCCACGTTGGCCAAGATGGTTTCAAACCCCTGACCTCAGGTGATCCACCTGCCTTGGCCTCCCAAAGTGCTGGGATTACAGGCGTGAGCCACTGCGCCTGGCCCCTCAATTTTATGTTAAAGGAAGATGAGCTCTTCTTGCCCCAGAGAACTCTGGTGTGAACGTCTCATTTTCGAAGCACCCTTTTAACTGAGTATTTAAGTCAATGAGAATGTTCTGGAAACTGTCGATTAACTATATTTCTTCTACTGAGGCCTCATGGGTATCATGTCTATGTCTTGGTTTCAGAAACGTCTATAAATAGGGTTATTTGCTTAGCTTCCCGCCAAACTTTTTGTCCTAGACTAGAAAGAAAGAAATGTTGGGTTTCATTACTTTCCAGTTACTCTTTTCCTCTTTTCTCCATCAGGATACCCAAAAAGCAAAGCAGTTCCTGCCTTTTCTTCAGCGGGCAGGTCGTTCTGAAGCTGTGGTGGAATACGTCTTCAGTGGTTCTCGTCTCAAACTCTATTTGCCAAAGGAAACTTGCCTTATCACCTTCTTGCTTGCAGGTAAGTCTTATGTGTTACATGTTACTCTGAGCTCAGAAGTCATCCCTGGAGGCCACATACCCTCCTTTCCCACTGTGTTCTGGGTAGGCCCTAGAGCCCACCAGCATGCTTTTCCTCTCTGGTTGGGATATGCAAACACAGTTTCTAGATCAGATCCTCCTGTCACTGCAGACCCAGCACTGCACCCTCTTTCTGCTCCTCGTTTCTACCAAGCGCAGGATGTAGGAGTAGAGCAACTTGAAAGCACGCAGCCCTTATAGAGCTAAAGCGAAGGAAATTCCAGACTTAGGAAAATACCAACGATGGAATTCTCAGAGTTAGCATTCATTACCCACTTGAAACAGACCACCCATGCCATGTTAGTTGTGGGGAGGCCTCAGTGGAGCCGAGACACTCTTCCCCTGTACCTCCCCAGGCAGTGCCGTTTGTCTCCGTTTCGTTCTTTTCAAATGCCATTAAGATCCCAGTCCTTTACGAAACCCCAGCCATGACGTTGCTTTCACACACTCTTCCCACATCAATAGTATTTCTTGTTGTGCTGAGGTTGACGTGCTAAGGCAAGTGATGCTCCTTTCTTTGCTGACTTAATGTGCGTCTTACCCTATCTTTTCTGGTAGCTTAATATTTCACAAGCCAGAAGGCTATGTATAAACTGTGCTCTTTGAGCAATTTACATTTATGCATTCAAGGAACAAACTGCTTCATTTCTTTGCTGCTGGCAAATAATCGTTATTTATTTCCAGTTGGTACTTCACAGAGACTGCAGTCTTTGAGGGAAAGCTGTCATTTTACTTCCACCACCACCCCAACTCCGCCCAGCCACCCCTGTACACACAAACATTCATTCACTTGCAAAAGATATATCCTGCCATGGTCCCCAGATGCATATGGTCCCCACCTTTCCTTTTTTGTTACTGTCCTGTTGTCTCAGCACTTCTTACGTTGAATTATTGAATAGAATTTGTTATGGGAAAAGAGAAACAGGAGTCATGCTTGGTGTCTCCTGCCAGATCACCTTGGCCTCCTTTTCTTAGAAGGCATAGGTAGTTTCTTGTCTGGATAAGGGTCTCCCTCAGGCCCCCACTAAATGGATTGAGTTATGTGAGATAAATCACTCCCTGAACACATGACTATGGAGGTCACTGCTGCTGCTTGGCTGTCACTTCTCATTGTGGCTCTTGTGCATACTCTTATAAACTTGATCATTGCACCGTTCTGCAGGCCTTCTGAAGGGACTCATTGAAGTGTGACACCAAGCTCAGGGCAGCTATGCAAAAGAAGGGATGCAAAAAAACTCATACCTTATTGGAGGACTGTGCTTTTATTTTTGCTAATGTGAGTTATGGTAAACTGAAGGGCTGTGTGGCAGTGTGTGAGGGAGTCCTTTTATGAGGTCATTTGTGCCTTTTTACTAAGGTTTCTATTCCCATGACGTTTCTTGGTAGTGAACTTTTGCTGGAGAGTTGGAGGCACAGTCATATCTGGGTTTATTGCACTTCTTTTTATTGCGCTTCAGATATTGCATTTTTAATAGATATTAAATAAATATCTATTAAAAATAAATAAATAGATTGTGGCAACCCTATGTTAAGCAAGTATGTCAGTGCCATTTCTCCAGCAGCATGTGTCTGTCACATTTGGTAATTTTCACAACATTTCAAACTTTATCGTTATTATATCAAACTTTATTATTATTATATCTGTTATGGTGATCTGTGACCAGTGATCTTTGATGGTACTATTTCAACTGTTTTGGGTCATCATGAACCACAGTCATATAAGATGGTAAACTTAATTGATAAATGTTGTTTGTGTTCTGACTGCTCCACCCATTGAATGATAAGAAAACCAGACAAAGTTGGGTGCAGTGGTGCATGCTTGTACTCTCAACTACTCAGTAGGCTGAGCCCAGGAGTTACAGATCAGCCTGGGCAACATAATGAGAACCTATCTCAAAATAGAAAAGAAAATCGAAATAGAAAAGAAATCGAAACAGTCTTATTGCTGATATGGAAACATTTTAGTGTTCTGGATAGAAGATCAAACCAGTCACAATATTTCCTTAAGCCAAAGTCTAATCCAGAGAAAGCCCTCTGGATTTGACTCTCCTCAATTCTGTGAACACTGAGAGGTAAAGAAGCTGCAGAAGAAAAGTGTGAAGCTGTTAGAGGTTAGTTCATGAGGTTTAAGGAAAGAAGCCATCTTCATAACATAAAAGTACAAGGTGAAGCAGCAAGTGCTGATGTAGAAACTGCAACAAGTTATCCACGAGATCCAGCTAAGATCTCTGGTGAAGGTGGCTACACCAAACACCAGATTTTCAATGTAGATGAAACAGCCTTCTACTGGAAGAAGGTGCCATCCAGGATTTTGATAGCTAGAGAGAAGTCAATGCCTGCCTTCCGAGTTTCAAAAGACAAGTGGACTCTGTTGTTAAGACCTTATGCAGCTGGTGACTTTTAAGTTAAAGTCATTGCTCATTGACCATTCCAAAAAGCCTAAGGCCCCTAAGAATGATGCTGAATCTACTCTGCCTGTGCTCTGTAAAAGGAACAACAAAGCAGCCTGTATGACAGCACATCTGGTGACAGCCTGGTTTATGGAATATTTTAAGCCCACTGTTGAGACCTACTGCTCAGGAAAAAGAAAAGATTTTTTTTCAAAATATTACTGCTCATTCACAGTGCTGCAGCTAGCTGGTCACCCAAGAGCTCTGAAAGAGTTGTACACAAAGATTGTACATGCCTGCTAACACAGCATTCATTCTGCAGCCTATGTATCAAGGAGTAATTTTGATTTTCAAACCTTGCTATTTAAGAAATATGTTTTGTAAGCCTAAAGCTGCCATAATTAGTGATTTTTCTGATGGATCTGGGAAGCAAATTGAAAACTTTCTGGAATGGATTCACCACTTTAAATGCCATTGAGAACATTCGTGATTCATGGGAGGAGGTTGAAACAGCAACCAACATAAACAGAAATTTGAAGGAAGTTATTCTAAGCCTCATGGTTGACTTCAAAGAGTTCAAGACTTCAATGGAGGAAGTAGCTGCAAATATGATAGAAATAGCAAAAGAACTAGAATTAGTAGTAGAGCCTGGGGATAAAACTGAGTTACTGAAATCTCATGAAAAGAATTTGAACAGATGAGGAGCTGCTTCTTATAAATGAGCAAAGAAAGTTATTTCATGAAATGGAATCTGGTCCTGGCAAAGATGCTGTGAATATTGTAGAAATGACAACAAAGGATTCAGAATATTACGTAAACTTCATGAAGCAGCATCAGGGTTTGAGAGAATGGACTTTAATTTTGAAAGAAGTTCGAAAGTGAATGAAATGCTATCCAACAGCATTCCATGCTACAGAGAAATATTTTGTGAAAGGAAGAGCCAGTTGATGCAGCAAACCTCATTGTTTTTTTGCCACAGCCACCACCTCCATCAGCAAGCACCACCCTGATCAGTCAGCAGCCATGAACATGGAAGCAAGACCCTCCAACAGCAAAAAGATTATGATTCACTGAAGGCTCAGATGATCATTAGCATTTTTTAACAATAAAGTGCTTTTATTAAACTACAGTATAGGGTACACACTTTTATATGCCCTGGAAAACTAAAAATTTGTGTGACTTGCTCTATAGCAATATTCACTTTATTGCAGTGGTCTGGAACTGAACCCGCAGTATCTCTGAGGTATGCCTGTGTATTTTCAACTCATCCTCTGCTCTGCAGCTGAGAAAAAAAAGCATCGTTTTGGCAATGTAGAGCTTTATCCCAGAGGTAAAAAAGAGAAACCATATTATTCTTCCTGGGAAACTTGGCCACAAATGTACAGGGGAAAGAGAACATTGAAGTTCTGTGTTTTAAACTCTAAACTACCTGAATGGAGCCGGCTCAGAGCACAGACCATTTGGCTGGAGTTTTCCTGCAGAATTCTTCTAGTTTTACGTTGCTTAGACACAAGCAGTCTGATCACTCGACTCTGTATCAGCCAGTTTCTGTGTGTATTTGGCATTATTTTAAGCTTAGCAATTCAAAAGGCATTGCCTGAGTTAACTTACATTGTGAAAGATAGATTACACAGAAGCAAATACGTGATAAAAATATAAGCCTTTTACATTTTTCTCCTGCCATAGTGTATGCTGTTATATTATGCATCTTTTGGTTTCTTCAGAAACCTGGCAAGAATACAGGACAGGGAAAAGTCTTGAGAAAGCAGATCTCAGTTTGCATCATGGCTCTACTGTGTATAAGCAGGTGACTTTAGCGAGGTTATTTACCTCTTCAAGCCTCAGTTTACACATCAGTTATAACTTCCTGCCTCATGATTGTTGGAGTTTAATGAGTTGAATCTAAAACAAGCCCATTATAAAGCAGATCATCAACAAATATGCTCCTTCCCCTTGCAAAGAGTTAGTGTTTTTATAACTAGAGTTTACCTTGCCCCTCAATTTGGAGTGGCATGGTTGTGCAGCATGTGTGCACATAGCTATGGCTCTATCATAGAAATTGTGACCTACCCGTTACTGGAAATAAGTCAAGAAAAGGAGCTGTGCCAGTCTACTTCTGACTAAGCTTGCTGGAAGGAAGGCTTTTCCCTCTGAGACTTTGGAGCAAGGAACTCTGCATTGTCCTAAAACCCCATCCCAAAGAATACACAGGTAATTCACAGTCCTAGGTCTCAGGAAACACCCAAGGGAATACAGACATGTAAACAAAATGTAAAGTTGGGTACTAGATGAGAGAATAGAATTATGGACAAGGTCTAGAAGTAGCACTGAGAAGGGAATGATTATTTCTTTAGGTGGACATCAGAGAACACCTCCCTAGGTGCTGGTATCTTGAGCTGTGTTTTGAAGCACATATAAGAGTTTACTGTGTTGGGGAGGGGGAGCAGAAGGAGATGCACATTCTAGCTAGAGATAGCAGCGTGTACAGAGTTGTAGAGGTATGAACATCTGCGTAGATCTAGGCAACCATGTAACCGTTGTTACTGGTGAAGTATAAAGAGTGAGGAGGGTAGAGCGTGGAGTCAGGCTGACAACTCAGACACGAGCTAGTCCTTCTATTTTAGATTACGCAGTGGACCTTCAGAGTCACTGGAGAGGCTGTTAAGCAAGGGAGAAGCATGCTCAGACTTGGGTTAAGAAAGTTCATTTTTGTGGATATATTGGAATAAATGAGGGGCAAGAGTCTGGGAGAGCAATTAAGAGGCAGAGTTGTAGAGGTCTGAAATCTGGGGAGAAAATTGGAGAGATTTGGAAAAGTAGGAGGTAGACTTGATGAGATTCTGGGAATGCCTGGCTTCTTTTTGGTCAGGAGTAGGGGGTGGTGTTGAGTGGAGGGGAGAAAGTGAAAGTGCCCTAGGTTTGAGCAATCAGATAGATTGAGATGTCCACAATTAAGGGCAACATAAGAGTAAGAATAGGTTTTAGGAACAGGTTGTTGGTTTGGTTTTGGAATATCCATGAGAATGTTTAGACTCAGGTCAGGCAGACATCAGCATAGAGGCAGTAATTAAAACTGTTACAGTGCCTAGAGGACAGGTTTACAAAGTGTAAGCACCCTGGAAGACACCAACCTGCGTGGAGTGGGCTGAGTGTTCATATATGGACTGAGAATATACGGTCAGAGCAGTGAGACAGTCGAGACAGCATTCTTCTGGAAGCCAAGGGAGTAAAGAATTCCCAGACGTCAGCAGTGTCAGAGTTTACATAAAACATCAAGTATATAAAAACTGGAAAGTGCTTTTATGCTGTTTATCTACTAGTAAGTCACAGGTAACCCCTCTCAGTACAATTTCATCAGAGTTGAGTCAATTAAAGGTAGATTACAGGTGACTGGGAAGTAAAAGTGGGAAGTTAGAAACAGACTTATTAAGTACAGATTGCACTTCCCTAATATCTAACAGAGAATGGAAAAGTAGTGCAGAAAGTAAAAGCCAAAGGGTGAAGGTAACATTCCAAGGATGTCAGCATCTTGAGTGCTTTTAGAACTGTAATTCTTATTCAAGAATCAGCAAGGATAGCTGAAAAGGCTATTCAGTACACCTATTGTTTTCATAACATCAATTTTAGAATGTAAAACTCAACAAAATATTGGCAAATGAAGTTATAAAAAAGATGGAGTGAGAGATTATCCTGGGGAACATAAGATTTGAAATGTTGAGAAGCACTGGTCTGAATTCTGAAGAGAGGGAATCAGGAAAGGTTGCACAGGGATAATGAATGGAGCAGTGATCTAGAAGAAACAGAAGGGATGAGATGCATGGAGAATGTGGGTTGAGGGAGTAGGCTTGGAGAGAGAAAGATCCCTTGGCCTTTTAAAGCTACCTACAAAGCTGAAAGTGAGTATAGGCATGCTATTCATGTTGTAGGATTATTCACCTGGGCAGCGATTGTCCTGCTAGAGCTTTGCAAATATCTGCCGTATGCATTCTTCATTATGTAAGCGTGGCATTCTGCTGGAAATGTCTTTGCAGTAAGGAGGGAGTTTGGGTTGTGATTCTCAAGGGGAATGCCAAGATAATTGTTGGGTGCAGTCCCTTATGTGCTGCTCTCATTAATCCCAGCCTTTTGGAGAGCCCTCTGTACTTCAAGGTGGGGTGGACACTTTCCATTTTTATGTGGCCTTTTTTCAGGCAGACGGCCCCACAGCTTGATAGGGAGTGGCATTTGGCCCAAGCCAGCTGGCCGTTCTGTCACGGTTCCTGCACCCCTGTATGTAGAATGATCGCTTGGTCAGATGGGATAGCAGGTGGGGCTAGAGAAGTCAGCTGTAGCCAACAGGTCAGTGCCTCCTGAACACTCTTGCCCTCTAGTCCTTTAAGCACCTGCCTTAGGCTTGGTCGGTGAGCAGGTGACCTTACAGCATCAGAACTGAGACTGTTCAAGGTCTCTCTGCCTGCTGCTGTGGCCGCCTCCTTAGCGTGCTGATTTCAGTCTCGGAGGCAGTCACAGTCAGTTCTTGTCCATAGTTAGCAAGGAAGCCAGGATCCCTGGGCAGCCTGCATTTGTTAAAAAGCATCCTTTTTCCTCATCTGGCCTTTAGTGAGCCCCACACGTTTCCTTCCATGAGAGCAAAAGTGGTTCACGCAGTTTTTATTTTCACTAGTCGTGTGTGTCCCATTTTACTTTAGTATTTTGCCTAGAGGGAGATTGAGTCACATATTTGGAAACTATTTGGCTCTTAATTCATGCTTTTATTTTTTGCTTTCTTTTTCTTTTTTTCCTTTTTTTGGAGACAGGGTCTTACTCTGTTGCCCAGGCTACAGTGCAGTGGCCCCATCATAGCTCACTGTAATCCTGAACTCCTGGGCTCAAGTAATCCTCCCTCAGATCCTGAGTATCTGAGACAACAGGTGCATGCCACCACACCTGGCTAATATTGTTTGTTTTTTGTAGAGACAGGGTCTCAACTATGTTGCCCAGGCTGGTCTCAGGCTCCTGGCCTCAAGCAGTCCTCTTGCCTTAGTTTCCCAAAGTGCTAGGATTGTAAGCATGAACCATGACACATGACCTCACGTTTTTACTTAAAAGCCCCAGTGGGTGTGGAGTGTTTGTCTTATTACTATGACCTTTATATTGAGTGTCCTTATTGTAATTCCCTTATTAGATCTTAAGTATCAGGGTCATGCTGCAGGCACAGTTCAGGAAGTAGCCCTGTTGGATAAGCGTAGCAGGTATCAAGGCATGGTGCCTGCAAACCAAATACTTTTCTCCTGAATTGGAAGAGAATAATAATTTGAGATTTCAGTGCAAAGTGATCTAAGGAGCCTTATATCAGATATTTGGAGTCTTCTGCCAACTCACTGAGTGAGTCCACCATGCCATGTTTGCATTTCCTTAGTATTAAAGGTGGTACCGCCATAAGTTTGAGGAATTACAGGGTGAGGCAGGCAGGAAATGGATGCCAGTCACCTTGCATGGAACTCATAGTACAAACCATCTAGAAGGCAGCAGCCACTTGACAGGGAGTTCCCATGTGGTTCACAGCAGGTGACTTACAATTAACCAGTTACCTATTTGTATGAGATAAGACAAGAAAATGAGACTTCCGTTTTCCTGCCTTTTAGCATTTTTCTTTCCCTCCCCCTTCCTCTCCCTCTCCCAACCCTTCTCCCTTCTCCTCTCCCTCTCCCTCTGCCTCCGCCTCTCCTTCTCCCTTTCTGGAGCTGGATTATGACAAGGGAGGCACTGAGAAAGGTTCTAAGTGTCTAGGATTTGATAAATGGTAGTGGGCTTGTACATGGTGAACTAAAGCTTTGCCTGTGTGTCCTTTCACCCTGAATGCCTTTGAATGAAGTTCCTCATTTCCTTATTTTCCTTCTTTTCCTTTAAGATCTCTTCTCCAGCCAATCCTCACTGGAATATCAACTGCCTGTTTCAATAGACCAAAAACTTCTAATGAGAGGAGGGAAGGGAAGGTGAAAAGGAATAGCCTCCTCACCTCCTGGTCCCAGGAATTGTGGGTCCCCATTGATTACCAGTGCCTAACTAAATTACACAATTAAAACCAATGTATGTTTAAGTGAGAAATCCCATTCTGCTATCACAGAGGTGCTAATGAATCAGGCTGTTATTGTGGTTGTGTTTGCTAGGCTTCTATCCTTAATTAAGCAATTACAGGGTCTGCTGATACTTATGAATTCCTTTCAGATGCTTTAATTGAATTGCAACTTAATGGATATTTGTAAACTGGGGTATTCTTTCTCTTGGGACTTCCCAGTTTGATTCTGTCTTCACTGCCTACTTTCTGTCGGGTCCCATTACTAGAAATGGGCAGCTTAACATGAGACTTTCCTGGAGCTGCTCTAGTTCTTTACTTTTAAAGATATCATTATAGGAATTATAAGAATTATGTTCATGTCCGGGGATCCTGGAGAGTCACTTACAGGAAAGAATTAACACAATGAACAGATTTGGGGAGTGTTTTTTAATGAGTCCAAGATTTTTACAAGCACAGATTAAGAAAGGTAGTCTTCAGTAGTTAAATTTTGGATGATACATAAATTAGTAGGATAACTTCTCCCTCAAATATCTTTGAGTCTAGTTGTGTAGATGGCCATACAAAAAAATGTAAACAAGGAAATACAAAAGAGCAGTTATCAAAAGCATAGGCCACATAGTATAAGAATACAGAGCAAATAACAATTGTTGAATGGAAAAGTTTTCCTCCGGGCGATGGCATTTGAATTTCCAAGAAGGTCTGCTGCATTTTCTTTGGGCAGGTTGGGTTTGATTTATCTAGGCAGAAGAAGTTGACCTATATCAGATCTCAGGAAGAGCTGCCTAAAAGAAGTGGACATATTCATCAATCATTTTTCTCTCCACTTTTGTATTGGTGTGTAAATCTCCCTGTTAGCTCTCCTGCTATTGAGTGTTCACTGCTCCACCTTCAGCTCTCCATCTCTGCAGGCACACCGTCACCCACTGGTCATGTGAATGAAACTTCCAATTACACCCTGATTATTTTCATCTTTACATCATGAATCATCCCCAGAATGAGCCTCTTCATGCTTGTGGGTCATTCAGTTACATGGTTATTTAATAATTTTTTTTTAATATTCAGTGGGCACAATGCTAGGAATACAGAAATGCATGATATAGTTCCAGCCTTTAAGCAAAGTAATTGTGTCTGCTGGAGTAAAAAATGTATTGACATGAAGAAAAAAAATGTTTTAAAAGCATAAGGGTAAGCAACACATGCCTTAAATACTGTACAAATGAAAACAGCTCAGATTTTATAAAACAATAAGAGTAAATATGTAACTGCTGTCAAAAAGGCTGGTTCAGAACTCAGAAATACAGAATGCAGACAGGAGTGGAGCCAGGTACTGACCCAGCCCAAGTCATTGCATTCCTGGTGTACGGTGTACCATCTGAGGCCCATCCTTTTAGGAAGGACATCAGGAAACTGCAGGTGGTCAGATCAGAGGAGGATGAACAAAGATGCTAAGAGCCTCAGTATGCCAATACCTGAAGACTGGGAGTAGGAATTAAAAGACTTCATGACATAATCGAGTGTTTCAGCATAAAAGAGGGAGAAATATGATTTGTTCAGTACCCATTCCAGAGTAATAAATAAAGTCATCACTAAAAATAAGATTTGTTTGGCCTGGTTTAATGGCAGTCACAGACCTTGGAGCTAAAACACTTAAAGATGAATTCTTGCTCTCCTGCTTCCTAATTAATTATTTCCATCAGACTGGCCTGCATATCTTGGTGTGATGCTGGTGACCTGGAGGTGAGGGAGACAGCAAGGCCCATATGGCATTTATGTGCCAGCCTATATAGGGCCTCCTGTAACTAGGAAAACATAGTCCTGGTGGTGTCATCACCTTCTATGGAGCCAGTCGGACTGCGGAGGATGGTGCAGCCCTCCTGATTAGGGTGTTCAGCCCTTACCATCTACTGGGTTTTATGTGCCAAGAAAAGATAGATGTTGATTTACCCTTGCTGTTAGACGATAGGCCTGTGGATTGGCTTTGGATGGGTAGGTCAGTGAGGAGATTCCTTCCTCCTGAATTCTCTGACTAGTGTTTCTACTCTTCTATTCTAAAGCCTTCTATTGTGCTTTTTACTCTTATGCTTTCATGTTTTAATACTGATGAGACAAGGGGAGAAAACATCCTGGATAGAGGTGAGGCCTGTCTTATGCAGAGCTAATGAGGCCAGTGGAGTGTTAGAGAAGTTCAGTCCTGTGAGCTTTTCCCCAGGTGTTCCTTTTCGGGCCCTTCTCCTTCCCTCCTACTTTAAAGCTCATTCTGTCTGAGTCTATTTAGGGTTGTCTGGCTTGCCTTCCACCTGGTGGGCATTGGGGGCTGGAATGGGAAGCTTCCAGAAATCTGATGGCTTTTCTCTGTTGGATTATTTCCAAAAACAGCACCTGTCTCATTGGTTGTGCCCAAATGCTTCAGTTCTAAGTCCCTTCTTGTGGCTTTCCCAGAGGAATACATTTCAGTATAGATTATTCAGCACCATCTTGTCAACCTGTGGGCATTTCCCACCAGCCACTTAGTAGTAATGTTGACAAGCTACTGTGCTACTCACCACCACTCCAGCCCTGTGGGGGAGTCCATTTTATCAGACTAATAGTAGAAAATGGCAGAACCTGGATGCAGGAGAGGGAGTGTAAATGGTTTGGTAATTTGAAATTAAAGGTTAATGCTTTGAAATCTGGTAATGGGCAGCCCCAGGGTGAACAGTGCACACTGCTGTAAGACTTAATCCTGGTTGCTATGGAAACCATCTCAGGAATCCCCCACCCCTTTCAAACAGATTTGACTGGGTTTAAAAAATAAATAAATAAAACCATTCTTCATCATTGAAAAGCTGTTTGCCCCCTTCCCCAAACTCCAGGTCATTGCTCACCTTGAGTTTCTTTCAAAAGTTTTCCTGAGGCTTCACCAGTCAGATGGGCTGGATCTGTTAGAGTTTGGGCCTGGCTCTTTGTGTGGAATTTGAATGAATAGCACTAACATGGGAACTAGAAGACACTAGGTGTCCAGTGTGGGCAGCATGTGCAAGCTCACTCTCCTGCTGGCCTTGAGGAGGCGTCGTAGTTTCAGTCCTGGCGCTGGACAGGGCCACTAACCACACAATGCACTTCCTCGTTGCCCATGCGTGGGGGGCTCTGAGGAAGCCCAAGGAGCTGCTCTTCATCTCAGTGCTGTGGAGTGTTCCCACATTCTGCTGCAGGGCTGCCAAGCACCAGCCTATGAGGAGCAAGAACAATCCACAGAAGTTCCTTTCATGTTTGGAAGGCATTTGAGACACAACTGCATTCTCTCCATCATTTTATTTCATCATTAGAGCTTTTTCCAATTTACTTAAATGACCCTTTAAATCTAGACCTTGTAAGTTTTTGGGCTTTTTTTTACCAAAGCTTCTTCATCCTTTGCCTATGATGAAGTAAATGAGATCTACATCTCATTTGGCTCCCTGCAAGATTAGCTTATAGGCTTCTAAAGTGGGCTTTGGAGAAAACTTTCTATTCAAGCTTTCTGGATTCCCTGTAGCTTTTCCTTATTATACTTATTATACTCTGGAATGCTTTTACAATAGCATTCCTCAGTAAACCCTCGTAACTCCTATGCTTACCTTTACTATATGTAGGAAAATATTTAAATTGACTGGTTAGTCTGCGGCTGGTGGAGAAGTTCCCATTTCCCTGCCCTTGTGTGCCTCCTTTTCCTGAGCTTGTACATCTGCTAGTGATTTTTCTAGGGTTAATTTGGGTGTTTTTATTTTTAAATTGGAACATGGTGTCTGTCTCTTCTCTGTGTGTGTTTTGGATGCAGCCCCTGTGCTAGGCATGCGGTTATTAACTCCACTGATATACCAGTTCGCTCATTAGCATTTGCATTTTAAATTACAAGCTAGAGCAGACGACATTTATGCTATATTTGTACCATTGCCTTCTTCATGAATGATGTCGTATGTGCAGGGAATGCAGAAATAACTCTTCTAAGGCCCTGATGTATTTTAGTCTCTTTTTTAGCAAACTGCTATTTCTTTTTTACTCTTGATTCTCATTGTTTGATAGGGAGTTGTTTTTTTTTTTTTTTTTTTTTTTTTTTTTTAATTTTTCAAGTTTTGACTTATTTGTGAGATTGACTTAGCAAGAAGTGCTAACGACAGACCAGCCCTTCACATCAAAATAGGCATATTGCGTAGAGTGGCCATTTTTCCCTTTCACGTGGTGCTCCTTGTAAGCAGCCTGCCTTGATTTGAGAGGAGGGAGTTTTTTCCTCCACAGTTTGGTGGGTGGGAAGACATGGTAACAGATACTTGTTCTTGCTAGTATTCTTGCTTACATCCCTCTTTTTTGTAGTTGACTAGTCAGTGGTTATTTAATACCTGTTAATTGCTTGACACTGCAAGAGGAAAAAAGGAAATAGTGTATGCTTTCAAGGATCTTATTTTTGACAAGCATTTATATTGCACCGCAGTGCCGTGTATACTTAAATATTAACATTGAGTGTAAAATACGAAGTTAGAGGTGGGTCTTTTAAGTGAGATTTGCCAGGAGTGAAGGTCTCGTGGAGCAGCCGTTGCTCTTGGCAGATGGTACAGTAGCTTCAGCATCTGCATCTCAAGAACCAAATCAGAAATGCACAGTCATAGATCATGGATCTGTGATTGGAGCCTTCCTAGGCTTGCCTCACTGTGCCTAACATAGTGTCTGGTTTCTAGCAGCAGGATGGGGGCAGAAAGCGAGCTCTGTTAGTTAGGTCTGTGTTCGTGCCATTTTGCTTTCCTCTGTGAGCTCTAATTTTGGTTCTGAGTTCTGTTGCAGAATTTCTTCCTGTTGGTGAATGCTAACTTTTAAAACATAACATGAAAAATACAGGGAAGTCGTACTGGAAGTAAATGTGCATTGTTGATAGGCAAGCACAAATTCTGCAGTTGATAGAAACTGTTTTTATTTCCCCACTTTCTCCCTAAAGGTTTTCTGTGATATAATCTTCATTCTTCTAATAGCTGTTGCAATAACCAACACACGAAGAGTTGCATTTGATGCTGATAATCCAAGTACAGATGATACATTAATTCAGAACCTGATCCCTTTAAGGAGTCTTATTGCTGCACATGGCATATTATACGTTAATAATATGGGGTAATAGCATGCTGAGCCTCTTACATGGATCCATTTCATGCTAGGAGGTTGGCCTCACAGTGAACATTGCCATATCATACTCACTCCTTATTCCCCTAAAGAATAGATCTTACTATTGGAATAAGTGCTGGGGGCTTGGTAGCTTCGGTTCCTTCAACATAGTAGCACTTGAGCTGTGCCACTTCACAATCCAGTTCTACTTCATGTTGGATACGGCTTTGTATATTTCTTTTGATTCTATTAATTATTGTAATAATTTCTTACCTGGAATCTATTGATTCATAGTTTCTAAGAAATCATACATAGCACATCAGAGCTCCAAGTGGGGTCCAAAGTCATGTGAAGGGGTCCTTAGTTCCCACCTCACCTCAGTCTTCACATTAGTTTGTTTTCCATAAATAAAAGTACTCATGAAATTCTTTTGAAAAATCTATGGGCAAGAGGACAAAACAAAATTGATAAAGAATTGTTACCTGTCTGTATTTCTCCTATGAACACGGTCCATTTTGGACCCATTGTTGCTGTGCCCTTCTGTGGCTTCCATAAAATCCAGGCTCCAGACATAGGCCTTTGTGCCTCAGTCTTTAGCTTCTTTTGGTCTCTGTGCCTGTTACCTGGCAAAGTTGTTCTCTAGAAACTAGTCAGCTGTGCCTACAAGGGCAAGTCTAGATCTCATGGAGGAGATGAGTGGAACCGTAGAGACTTGGGAGAGGTGAGGCAGAACAGGAGGTGTCATTGGCTGGCGTTACCTGTGCAATCAGATGAAGGTACATTTGGATGGTGTGGCAGCAGGCACCTAGATGGCACTCGGCACGTTCATTCAGTAACGTTTAGAAATGCTCCTTAACAATGCTGATGAAAGCAGTTTTGACAACTCACTAAAGAGCCGTGGAATCCCACAGAATATGTTTCATTTTTTCATTACATTTGTTAACCCATTGGAGGACTGATTGCTGCCAGTCACTCCTCATCCTGCTGAGCTGGTGCTCCAGAGGAGGGCGGATGTGGCTTGGCTGCGTTGCCTCAGCTGCCAAGCCATCCAGCCCTCGTGCAGTTCTCTGCACCTACCTCCACTATGCCATTGGCTCCTGAAGGAAACCTTGAATTAAGTGGGTTAGAAATAAACTGCTTGAATGCATTTGTGCAGATAGCTTCTCTCACCAGCTATCTGAAGTGCTTTTTGAAATACACGGGAGCTCTTTGTAAGCTGCTTTATAAGCTGTGAAGTCCATTGTTGCTGCTCTCTGCAGCCAGCGTGTCTCTAACCCAAGTAATGTCTACTTGGCTCTGGGCCAGGGCTTGGTATTGGAAACTGGCGTAAGCAGCAAAGCCGCCCACCAGAGTCACTAGCAGCTGTTGCAAGTTGGAGGATTTGCAGAAATTGAGATTGCTGTTGCCAGATATTGGCACTTGCCTGGTGATGAATGACCGAGTCTGTGCAAGGGGACTCTGTATGCTTTCCTTCGGCCTTTTATTCTCAGCCCTCTATTGTGGCGCCTGCTCAATGGCCCCGTTGTGGAGGAGGGCGGCTGAATGGAGGGGTGAGTGGCCTGCCTCTACTGTCATTCCCTCTCTCAGTTGGCCTAAACTGAGACATTAATAATAGCTCTTTGATCCCCTGAACTGGTTCTTGGGGCAGGAATTTCGTGGCACATAGCACAAATGCCAACGGCTAAGAATCCAACCTTGAGAGAGTAGAGAAATGAACTTCACCTGAGAGTAAATTGAGCCCTGCATTGATTACTCTAGTGCCCTTTTGCCTTAATCCACCCATCTGCTCCAGAATAGCCAGGGAGGTAAGACCAAGACCAAAAAAGGTCTATTCTGATAATGAGTAGTGTTTATTTCTGATATGAGTGCCCAAGAATAAACTTTTCAGAGGGTAATGCCACTTTATATAATTTCTTCTTATCACATATACCCATGCATATTCATATATGCAATGCTGAAACCAGTGTTACAGTACCATCTTCCTAGAGATTACACTGCAAAGAAATGCCTTAATTAACTGCCATCCACCCTCCTGACTACATCCCCCTCTATCACTCCTTCTGACATCACTGTTTCATCATCAGATTGTAAGATGCTTGAGGGGACCTTGTAAGGACCATGTCTATCTTGTTACCGCTGAAGCCACCATAACACTGCCTAGAATAGTGCTTCACCAAGTCAGCACGCACTAGAAAGTTCTTGGATAAATGAAGGAGCACTGATGTTTCTTGGCTAACATTTTGACTCTCTTAAAATTTAGAAAGGGTGGGCGCAGTGGCTCACGCCTGTAATCCCAGCACTTTGGGAGGCCAAGGTGGGCGGGTCACAAGGTCAGGAGATCGAGACCATCCTGGCTAACACGCTGAAACCCCATCTCTACTAAGAATACAAAAAATTAGCCAGGCTTGGTGGCAGGCACCTGTAGTCCCAGCTACTCGGGAGGCTGAGGCAGGAGAATGGTGTGAATCCAGGAGGCAGAGCTTGCAGTGAGCCACTGCACTTCAGCTTGGGTGACAGAGCGAGACTCCGTCTAAAAAAAAAAAAAAAAAACAATTTAGAAAACGAAATAACCCTATAGTTGCCACAGAGGAAGAGTGCTAGAGCCACAGCAGCCCTGCAGTCACACACAGAACCAAACTGGGTGTCTCTCAGGAGAACTGAATTAATGCCTAGATCTGTTTCCAAAGTAACAGAGCCTTGAACAGGTCACAGAACCTCGCCAGGCCTCAGATATTTTTCATAGAATAAGTGGTTTGGACGAGGTTTCTCTAAGATGCATTCCATGTCTGAGTTTCTAATAATAGTTTTCACTTAATGAGTACTTACATGCTGTGGATTAACTCATTTCATCCTTACCCACAGTCGTGTGAGGCAGGCACCATTACACTACAGTCTCCATTTTGCAGATGAGAAAACTGAAGCCTGGGAAAGTTAACTCACTTACTAAATAAATAGCAGAGCATATTTTCTTGATCTCCTCATTTAGAACGCAATGCCCTAATTGACATTGAACATACTTACCTCTAGGTAACAAGGGACCTTTCTAATCTTCCCTCCATTCACTGCATCTGCGTGTGCTCTCCTGTTGGCTAGGAATCAGTCTGGTACTGCCTTTCTTTTGGGATGACCAAAACTTACGAATGGGACCAGTGGCAGTGACCCTAAGTAGGAAGTGTAGTAATGAAGGTAAGCATTTTTAGTTGTTTGGGGGTTTGGATTTGTTTTATTGGCCCCAGAGATGACACCAATAGGAACACATCTAAGATGAGAGCATGGCTAGGACATGTGATCGTAGAGCAAAAGAGAGCAGGTCAGACCTGTGGGATGGGTTTGTGAGCTGGGGCATTTATGGATACATTAAACTTTAGCCCTGAGTAAGCAAAGTCCTAAGCCAGTTATTACTGCTCTGGCCCTTCTAATGGGCCCTATGCAACCCTTATAAATTATTCAGCTGCTTTATTAATAAAAGACCAAGCAACTTGCCTAGTGCTGGTGATACGTAAGTGTATAGCTTAGAGAGAACAGGTTAGAGAAATAGAATATTTGCCATCCACCAAGGAACCCTCTTTTCTAATATGGAGGTGAAAGGGTTAAACTGACTACCTTGAAGAGCAGAGTTTTGAGATAGAGCACATGAAACTGGCATTGAAATGTTAACAGTGTCTACTAACAAAGGGCTTTCCTCTGAGGAAGTGGCTGTTGAGATTTCCTGGACTATTGCCTCTGATACACCTTTCGCAGAATAGCATGACTATGGTGAGTAAGTGTCCCAGGAGATCCAACATTTAAGCCTCAAGTGTTTTATTTTTGTTTTTAATAATCCTTATGCCTCTTTATTTTGATGTAATTTTATACTTACAGAAAAGTTACAAGAATACAATTACAAAGATCTTCCATTTACCCTTTATTACATTGTTAACATATTGCCCCGATAGCTATTTGTGTATTTTTAGAACCAGAAGATTTTGGTCAGATTGCTTCCCACATCCATAAGAACAGAAAATAATGCTTTTCCATCTCTTATAGAAAACACTTTTTTCTCAAAGTTCAAGGGGTCACCGTTCTTGTTTCACGATATTGTTCCAGCTTGAAAGGCGACTCATGGCAGTTGTACATCCTGGCTTTTCCAGGAAAACTTCTGCTTTCAAGTTCTCTGTTCAAATTCCAGGCCAACTGTGAGGCCAGTGGATCTTTTGGATCAAAACTTAGCATTCTAGCAGATTTGAGTTGGGGCTTCTGTCAGGCTGAGATGTTTTCAGGGGTGAAAGAACCTAAAAGTATAATAGCATTTAAGTAATGTAGTTTACAGCCCCGTCTGGAAGCCTCTGGAAATGTGTACATCTCAGGATATTTGCATGTTTGCTGTCTGAGTTTTTCATGCTGCCCCTAGATATGACAGGAGCTTTATAATGTTATATTCTTTCAGATTTCAGGAAATAATGAGCCAGAAGTATGGCAAAAAAAAAACTTCGAAGCATGTTTGGATTCTGTTATTTAATGGCACTATGAGAATATCAGTGTTTTCTTGGTGAACTATAAATATTAGCTGAATGCCAACCTCCTGAATGCAGATGGGCAGCACAGAGAGGGCCTTCAAGGCTGGCACTTCCCAAGACGCCAGCTACAGAGGCACGAATGGCAGCTAGTACCTGAGGACTCTGGGTGCTGGCCTCATATGTCATGGCACAGACTAAAAGGAAGACTCTTATTTTTTTCAACTTTGCACACTCTTTCCATATTTGCGATTCGCATTCACTGAATCGTGTGTCCTCCTGCATTTTCACTGAAATAACTACTGTGTTGGTATGTGTCCTTGTCCTCATTGATTATGTCTCTTTGACCCTCACTCAGCTCTGTTTTCCCACCCATCAGTGAATAGTATGAATTTTATGGCCAATTGTTTTATTGGCCCCAGAGATGACGAGCATTATGCCAATAATGACCCCACCATTCTTAGCTTTTGTACTTCTTTTGCCCCCATTGCTATCCATGATCCTATAAAGGACTGCAAGGGGACTGCTACTTTTTGGTACAGCAGGACACACACAGTGTAGTAGGGTTGAGGTAGGAAACTTAATGCAAGGGGAGTAAAATAGGTGAAACATGAGTTAGACATACTTTAGAGGGAAGTTGATAATGGAAAGTTTAGTGAATAAGAAATTGGAATACCTTATTTCTCATCCAGACTCTACTGATTCCTGTATGGCCTTAAAATGAAGCTCACACAGGTATCTGCCCCCATTTCTCTGATTCTCATTGTCTATGCCTTTATCGGCTGTACCTCCCCCTCAACCCCCCATTGTTAACTCCAGGCTATAGTCCTAGTATTGTCCCTGGATTATATTAAATGGTAGCTGATATTCTTTCAAGGGCTAAAATGGCATGATCTTATGAATCCTGCTCCTTACTCTCTTAACATTTTGAGTTTGAAATCAAATCAGCTGATCAGTAAATTGAATTGATTAAATTTTTGCCCTGACATAAGTGTAATCTGTATGAGTAGATGACAGCTTAGAAGACAGTCTGTGTCTTCCCATAGTTCATCAGATAAACACTCTAATTGGATAACAGAGCTCAGTTTTAAAGTAGACTGAGCTCAAAGGTGAGCTAGCCAAGGGCTAATGCTAATGCCATCGATCCAATTCTCAGAAGAGCAATTAGGGCCCTAATGAGATGAGGACCTTGGGCTTTGGTGATAGCACCAGAGAGAAGTTGAGAAGCTGTGTTGTATGGCCCTACCAACTTCTTTGGGGCAAGCTGCTTGTTTGGGATTCACCCATTGCTCAGATGTCTCCCAGATATTTGTGCAAGATCTGGACCCCGGCATAGCCCAACCCTCTTCCATTCCCAGTTCTCTTCTCGTTAGGATTATAGAATCATGGTGCTAACCATTTGATTTATCTTTGATTTGTCCTTCTTTGTCAGGTGCTCATTTTTAAGGCTACAGGTTTAAACACATAAACTGAGAAATAAGTTTCAAGTTCTGTTAGAATGCTGTTTCGCCCACTTCACACATGTGGTATATTAAGGGTTCACCTTTAGCAACAGCCAATTAGTAATTGCCAATACTGCTTATGTGCGGTGTGGGATTCTTAACAGTTGCTATGAGAACCTTAGCTTTTGCATTCCCTGACTCATTTTATATGAACAATGCAAATGTGAAGAGATTTGAAGGGGAGGGATGAGAAGACAGGGAGCTGGCAAATAAATGAAGCCCTGTTCGCTCTTAAATCACTTTGAATGGTAAGTTCTCGGTGCTCATTCTGTTCTTCCACCTCAAGCTCTCTCATACACGTTTGTTTTCCCTGAACCCTTAAGAAAAAAGTAAAATAGTTTGACCTTTATTTGCATCAAACTTAAAAGCAGTTCAAGTTCAATACTTAGCAAGAAGATTGCCTTTAATGAGCCAAGTTTAGAAGAGCTGGATTTTAATCTCTTAATGTTTGGAAGGAGATGAGATGTGCATACACACTGAGAAAGAAAGCTTACAGCTTTAACTATTAAATTCAAAACGGAATCACTCTCCCAGCAGCATTTAAGAACAAAAAAACTGTGTGGGTTTCTTTTGTTGTTGTTTGTTTTGGGGGGCAAAAAGCATCTCATACAGCATGTGCCTGTGTGTGAAATCTTGCATTTTGAAAAACACCCTTCCCTCAGCAGACCAGAAGTCATCTTTACTTGTTTTGAACATCACCTGAGAGCAAAATTTCTTTTCCAATCCAAGGTCCTTTGCCTTATTTGAAGCTGCCTCCCAGCTCAGGATTTGGCCCCAGCACAGGGTGAAATGTGGGTTAGATCCTCTGAAGAAGGAAAAGGTGCTTCCCTCAGCCTTTGTCAGCACTAATGGCCAGCTGTGTTTTGTGCTCTATCACTTTGTTTTGCCTTTCCCTTGTCATTTGGTGGGCCAGGCTTTATGCTGAATAGAAGATAAAGAGTGCTTATCCTCCACTCCCTTTGCTCTCAGTTCTCTTTCTCTCACTGTACTTGAAAGAAGACCGGAATGCTGGGACAGAACTTCTTGATTTGCCCTTTAGAGTAGAAGCTGTAAAGAGACTGTGGTCACCAGGACCCCATGAGCTTTAGGATCCCAAGAGCTTTAGAATAGTGCTTTCCAAACTTATTGAATGGGTCTGGAGTTGGGCCAGAGAATTTGCATTTCTAGCAAGTTTCCAGGCGATGTCAATGCCGGTGATTTGCAGATCCCTCTTTTGAGAAGAAAGGTCTAGACTTCCCTCCCCCTTTTTTGTCTCTAGGTTTAGGAATTATGAAATATTCATTGCATACACAAAACGTTAGTGGCTAAGAGAACAGGTTTTGGAGCCAGTCCCCACCTAGTCTAAGTTTAGGTTCCCTAACTTGCTAGATATGTGAAACTCTCAGTTTCCGCATGAAAGAAGTGGAGAAAAAATAGTGTCATTGTGATCAGCAGATCATCCTTGTGATATGTCTCTTATCCAGTGACACAGCATTTGTATGATGCAAAGAAAGCCCTAAGTGGCCATTTTGAACCAATACTTGATACATGATTTGAATCCTGTCCACATAAATGCTATTGTCTGGGAAGGCCTTTGCCTTATGACATTTTAGGGCATATCCTTGAACCAATACTGTACATGACTTTCCCTCCCATCCATGAAATGAAAACTACAGTCCTGTTACATTCCCTTCCTCCTGCCCAGATTCGCCCTTGTTTGGTAAGAAGTTCAGAGCTCTTAGCGTGCATACTAGGCTGGTCTGTCATTGTGGCCACATCTTACAGAGATGTAATGGTAGTTGCAGATTAAATCTCAGATGTATATAGGATTACAGACTCTTGAAAAAGATTCTGGACCTCATACCCATTAGAATGGCTACTATCAAAAAACTAAAAGATAGCAAGTATGAGCAAGAACCAGTTTATTATTTTTTTTAATCCCCAAACGTTTGATATGCAAGCAAGCACCAATTCAGAACAAATCTAGATTTGGAACCCTTGTGCACTGTTTGTGGGATTGTAACATGGCTCAGCTGCTATGGAAAGTAATATGAAGATTTCTCAAAAAAAAAAATTAAATAGAATTACCACAGGATCCAGCAATTCTGCTTCTGGGTATATATCCAAAGGAAATGAAATGAGTATCTTGAAAGATACCTACAGTCCCCTGTTCATTGCAGCACTTATTCACAATAGCCGAGATATTCAAACAACCTAAATGGCCATCTAGAAACCAATGGATAAAGAAAATGTGGTATATACCTACAAAGGAATGTTATCTAGCCTTAGGCAAAAAAAGGAGATCCTGCCATTTGTGACAACATGGATGAACCTTTCAGGTCATTATGCTAAGTGACACAAGCCAGTCGCAGGACAGATACTGCAGGATTCCAGTTATGTGAGGTAACTAAAATAGTGACACTCATAGAAACAGAGAATAGAGTCAATGGTGGTTTTCTGGGTCTGGGAGCAGTGGGAAACAGGGAGTTGCTGCTGTTCAACAGTTCTAAAATTTCAGTTATGTGAGACAAGTAAGTTCTAGAAATCTGCTGTACAATATTGTGCCTGTTGGTAAGAGTACTTTATTTAAAAATGTGTTGAGAGGGTATATCACATGTTAAGTATTGTTACATTTATATGGAAGGGGATAGGGAGAGATTCTGCTTCTTAAAAGTAATTTTTTCTTGTGAGTAAAGCCAATTTTAGGGGACAGAATGTGGTGGTCCAAAATGGGGGTTGGAAATATGAAGCTGAACTGATTAAAGAATGTGCCTGAGATCATGAGATCAGGGTCCATTGCACAAATCCTGGTCCCTGACCCCCTTTTATTAGTATGTATGAGAGCCTTAGCTAGTGACCTTAGTTGTTATCTTGTATCATTGCAAAAGCAAAAAAAAAAAAACAAAAAACCACTTTCTCTAGCTGAGGATCCTTTCTTCCTTTTCCTGGACTTATTTGGACCTGCATGGTGCAAAATCTACATTGCCACATAAAAAGAGCTAGTTCCTATTCATCCTTCACTTGTCAGTGTAAATACCACTTTTTCCCAGAGCAGAATAAGCCCTTCCCCCTCGTGATAGGTTCTAGCTCCCTGTAGTTCCCTTCCCTTACTTATTTCCTATTTAGTGGAGGCTTTCTCCAAAAGACTCTAAACTCCTTGAAGTTTTTGTGTTGCTTGTCTCTATTGTATCCTCACCTAGCAGTCCTTGTCACATAGTAGGCACTCAGTAAATGTTTGTTGGATAAGTGGAAATTTCATCTATACAGGAAAGCGATGTATATTCTTATATACAAGTTTATTGCTTAGCAGGTTTTGATCTTGATTTCTGTGGAATATCATTTCCAAGACATTAATGGATTTTTGTTTTGCAGTCATATCTGTGGCACCAATGTGCATTTCTGAGAGTCTCCTGAGAGGCTGTTCTACCTCTAGGAATGAAGACTGCACATAAATACAGATCATCACTATTTCCAAAGGGCAGACAACAGCCACAGAGGATGCAAATTGATGGAACAAGCCCAGGGAGCAAGAAGACACAAACGTCTCTGAGAAGCTGTTAGCTGTAGGCTGAAAATTAGGAACTCTGAGCTTTCTTGTATTTTTTCAGACCCCATGGCCTAGCAGCCCCAGGAGATTCCTCAGTAGATCCATCAGCCACTGGGGAAAGCAGCTGTGTTAGATTTTATGGCTGTTGGCTTTAGCTTTCTGTGCTTGTAACTCATTTTTGACATGACAGTTAACAACAATCTAGATTATTTCTGAAGTTGCTTATCAAAATTGAAAGTGTCAGATACCCAGTATTTTGAGGCCCATAATTAACATGAACATTTTTACTTCATGTAGATGCCTGTAAAACATCTTTTATGAATAGAATCTCAACCATTTTTTCATAGTATGGGTGACTGTAGCACAAGTAAGAGAAACCTACAGTCAGAAGAAAGTGGCCAACTGCAGTGGCTCACACCTGTAATCCCAGCACTTTGGGAGGCCAAGGCAGGAGGATTGCTTGATCCCAGGAGCTCGAGACCAGCCCTGGCGATATAGTGAGACCCCATCTCTACAAAAAATTTAAAAATTAGCCAGAAATGGTGGTGTGCACCTGAACTTGGGAGGCTGAAGTGGGAGGATCACTTGAGCCTGGGAGATCGAGGCTACAGTGAGCCGTGGTCACTCCACTGCACTCCAGCCTGGGTGACAAGACCATGTGTGTGTGTATGTGTATGTATGAAAAGGAGAAAGCATCTGTAATAGGGTGTTGATTCCTCACCTGCCAACATCAAGATCTGCTAATGGGAGCACAGGTCTTGTCCTGGATCTCTTTTCCGTCCCCTGAACTTTTCCTCCCTTCTGTTTTACCACCCCCACACACTTCTCATTCTAAAATTCCTCTTTTAGTCGTTTTTTACTTTCAATCTCTTTTCCTCTTTATTTATCCCACCTACTCCTATTTTTCCTGCCTTTAAGTTTTTTATCCCCCAGTCCTTCCCTCTAATAGGAAAGGAGGGCAGGTATGAAGTAAACATTTGCATGTGCATATGGACCGAACCAGTTAGTCTCTGTGCTCGTGGCTTTTATATGGATTATTCACTTAATCTCCCTTAACTCTCTCAATCTGCCCTTTATTTAGTTTATTGTCATAATGATACTAATTGGGGCAGTAAAAGAAATATCAAGTAAAAAGTGAAAAGTGCTTTTGATGGAGAAATGTTTTTCCTCGTTCATTCCACCAGCAATCATTTTCACTTGGATTTGAAGCTATTGGAAAACAAGTCTTGTTAATTTTCATTTATTCAGTGACTGTTTATCCAATTTGGCAATTATCACTTCCTTCTCTGGTCTCTCCTGCTGCTACTCTTAGCCTTTTCACGGTTCCTCTTCCACCGTAGGGAAGGAGAAAAGGAAGGAAATAAAATCTCAGCATTTGGTGTAGCTACTTATTTTTTAATTTGATCAGTTGATTACTGTAAGGCAGTATATAGGTTTGAGATGGACTGCATTTAGATCTGGGAAATTGAATTGGCTTTAAAAATATATATATTTGCTATCTTACAAGCTCCTCATGGGATTGTGGGCAAAGATGGACCAGCTGATTGATGCAGACTGGACAGTAGATAGGGTGGCTATGTGAGCACCTCTCAGTGAAATGAGTCTGGCAGAACCTGCTTTCCTTCCTTCCCCCCTTACTCCAGCAAGTATTTATGGAATGCACACTGTGTTCTGGGGACGCAGCAGGGAACAAAACAAAAGCCCACCTTCATTAAGCTAACAGTGGGGTTTTGTATGGAGATGCTGTACTAAAGATCTTATCTGTGGAAACATCTATCTTTACTCCCCCCAAAATGCAGACTGTAAACCTCATGACTACAGGAGCCCTTATTATTACTTGCTTTGGTAAGATAGTCCCTCCTCCATTTTTGCTTGAGTTCTGCTTCTCCTTGATTAAATAGTGGCACCGATGGTCTCTTGAAGCAGGGTTGAAAGAGACTCTGGGGAGATCATCTCATCTTTTAATTTCTTATGTCTTTGGCTTTGTGTGGAGCAGCCCTCTCTCTTTCCCTGGAAGCTCAGGCTCCATCCATGTGACCGCTCTCCAAGAGCTTTGTGTTTGTATTGGCAGAAGTTAGGATCTGGAGAGCAATATTTCTTACAGATTAATTGCCAAAGTAATTATATTGTAAAATAATATGCATGATTGATATTTAATATATCCCTCTCCAGGGAGCTGGAGAGCTTCACTGATTTGAGAAGATGAGTCAGTTGCTTGTTTAGGAGCAGAGCTTTGTATGAAAAGTCAAATTGATGGCCTGGACCTAAAGACAAAGAGCAGGTAATGGGAGGTGGATAAAGCACAGCCTCCAGAACCATAAAGGGTGTTGAACCAAGAAATCTCCCACCAGTTCCACTTCCAGAAATCACAGATCTCTGGGAGATAACGAGCAGCAGGTTCTCTTGCTGAGACGCATGTCTTGTTTAGAATGAGTGTCCCTGGTATCTGCAGTGGGATCCTGCCAATAAAGAATCTCCTCCCTGCCCTCTTGCTGGCACTGGTTTGAAGGATACTGCCTCAAGAGCAGTATCTGGCATCTCTGTAAAGTCTCTTCCTCTCCTTTCTTGTTGAGCAGGGCACATGCAGCTTCTCTGTGTGGGCGACGTCCACATAAGGAGAATGCCTTATTTATTTTGGGTCCATGAGCTTGCGTAATGTGCCTATTTAACACCCTCCTAAAAGCGCTTTTCAGCACATGAGCAAGTAACGAAGCCCACTAAATCCTGCCTCTTCTGGGCACACTGGGCTGTTTAAGGTTGTTCCTGCGCTGTGTATTTATGGACAGGAGCTGGAGTTATGACATTTATCTCTGTTGGTTAGGGCACTGATATATATCCGCCTGCATCTCCCATGGAGAGCCGCACCTTATCTTGAGAGAGAGATGAGAGCATTCCCATAACTCATTCTGCCGAGCACTGGAACTGTCAGGGTGGGAAGCTACTTCTCTCCCCCCAGCCAGTGGAGTTGGGGGGGGTGGCATGTGGTTATGCAGGGAGACTTTGGTGGTAAAATTATCTAGGATTTAAAACAGGAGAGAGAAAAATATAGCTCCTAATAAGCTCTCCCTTTGCTATCATGCTTTGTTCAACCTGCCCCCCATTCCCCTTTCTCAGGCACATCATCAGCAATCCTTGGGGTCTATAGAATCAGTTTATTCCAGTCTTTCTGCTCTGACAGGATTCTGTCTCCTAACCAGTCGTTGTCTTCTGTTCTCAAGACCCTTCTGGCCTGTCTGCCTTGTACAAGGAGACCATTCTAAGACACACAACTGCTCACATCATGCCCTGCTTACCACTTCTCATCAGTTCCTTTGCCTTCAAAATAAGACATACATGACCTTCCATGATCTAAACCCTGTTCATCCTTCTAGCTTTGCTACCTACATTCCCCCACCCTATGCTCTTCCTGAGCAGGAGCACCTGAAGGGTCCAAAACTAGTCTTACTGGCCTCAGGCATCTAACCCATTCTGCTCTCTACTTGGAATGCCTGTTGCCTTCTCTGTTTTTATCATCACCTCCCGGAACCTGGTGTAAGTAAGTATATGGCTCCAAAGAAACCTCAGCTTAGCATACATGTCTCTCTTCCTCTAGCCTGTGTTCCTGGTTTATCTCCATATGCCGATTCCTTAGCACAATGCCTAACTTGTAGCAGATGTTGCATCTATGTATGCCGAATGAACAGAGATTGTCATGTAGTGATCTCCCACCAGGTCTCTGCTCCCATCTCCTTGCTCTATGACCATACCTGCTCCCTGAAATCCAGAGCCCTAGTATGTCACTTGCTCCAATTGCCCCTGCATTTATAGCAGGACTGTGGCAGATACATCTGGATACTTTGTCTCCGGGAGCAAGTCCATGTTGAGGAGGGTGGTGCACTTGGTAAATCAGATTAAATACTCCTTTAATACTTAATTAACTCTCTTTAGCTCACTCCAGGCAGAAAGCATCTGCATAAAGGTGAGGTGAGGTTACAGAACATCTCTGGAAGTTCATGTGAGAAAGAAGAGACAGGGCTGGAGTGGTCAGGAGAGGCTCGACTGAGGGCCTTAGAGCTTCTGCAGACCCCTAAGGCCTCTTTCCTGCACTGTCAATGATTATTATTGGCCTACTGCTGAGTTCCAAGAACAGGAGAAAGCTACAGTTTAGGGCACATTATCTCTTAGTTATCCCAGGCCTCAGTGCTATGGTTGGGGTAGTTTCATATGTGTTTACACATCTGCACATGTGCATGTATGCATAATTTTTTGCTACCTTCTTCCTTGACACTATCTCTTACTTATTTTATTGGATATTACTTATCATCTTCTATCACACTGTATAATATACTTGCTTATTTTATTATCTTTCCCCCTCTTCAGAATATAAAGTTCATGGAGACAGAGATTCTTGTCTGTTTCAGTCCCTGTCATATCCTCAGCACCTAGAACACTGCCTAGATCAGAGTGGGCATTTAATCAATAGAGACCGTTTCCCTAAACAGAAAAATCCTGATAGGCCATCTAAGAAACCTAGTATTTACCAGTCTACTATTCAATGTTCTGTGGCCAGTAGAACAGCAAATTATTAAGTTGCATGATCCTGTATTTCTGGCCCTGGGTCTCCAAGAAGATAGATCCAAGAACAGTTTTTCTTCAAAGGTATCTTGTTATGTTGTCCCTGCTGCTTCTGAACCATGGGAATAGCAAAATGACAATGTTAGCACCATGTTGGCATCATTTGGAACTAGTAAAGCAGCCTGGTTGGCATTTCACTAACTAATGTCCTCTCCTGCAGAGGTTCTCAGCATGCTGATGAGAACCGGGCCCTGTGTAGGTTGTAGCCAGTTAGATGGCCCTATCATTGTGGGGGTGTTTCTGATGAATTGAAACTCATTCCCTCATCTTGTTCTGCTGCTGCCACAACTGCCATCCTGTTGATTCAAAAGAGACTGAGAATATGACCGTCTGAGTTTCAGTGTCTGACATTGTGTTTCTTGGAAGGCTGTTGTTTCTATTCCACTTGTTATGTACCTTTTAAATAGCAAAAAGTTATACCCTTGCCTTGCTAGCCTTGGCTATACAGTAGATATTCTGGGTCTTCCAGAGCAGGATTTCTCAGGATTCTTAGACTAAGAGTTGTGTGATAATAATGATGGCTGCAGTTATTTTTTTTATTTATTTATTTATTTATTTATTTATTTTGGTGAGATGGAGTTTCACTCTTGCCGTCCAGGCTGGAGTGCAGTGGCTACATCTCAGCTCAGTGCAACCTCTACTTCCCAGGTTCAAGCAATTCCCCTGCCTCAGCCTCCCAAGTAGCTGGGATTACAGACACGAGCCACCACACCCAGCTAATTTTTTTGTATTTTTAGTAGAAATGGGGTTTCACCATGTTGGCCAGGCTGGTCTCAAACTCCTTACCTCAAGCGATCCACCTGTCTCGGCCTCCCAAAGTGCTGGGGTTACAGGCGTGAGCCGCTGCGCCCGGCCTAGCTGCAGTTAATTGAGCTGTGATCACCAAGTGTTCAGCTATTTCTTCAGCTCATGCCAGGGTCCGTGTTGAAGGCTAGGGAGCACGAGGATACAAAGTGAACTATGTGAACCAAAAGGCCAGTAGAATCTGCTGAAAACTGAGTAGTACAGGGCCAACCCAGATCCAAGATTCAGGTCAGCCATTGGGAGCTTCTTCCCTGTCAAATCTCACTGGTCCCTGCTGCCTAGTGATTTAGGATGAATCACTCTTATGAATTATGTTAGTAGGCACTTAATGTTTACCGATGCTGTTACATGCTTCATAATAAATTATATAATTTAATACATATAATAACCCTATTTTTATTTTCACTGTTAACCTTATTTTGCTGGTGAGGATACTTTGTCCAGTCATCTGTGTCCGTATAACTATTCAGGGCCTGGACTGCATAGCCATGCATGGTGGCCCTGAGATGCGCAGAACTAGGGCTAGCCTGAGCCACTTTGCTCCACCTTTGAGTGTCAGGATTGGCAAGAATGTTTAAATGGAGTCATGTAAGGCTAGAGTCCAGGTTCCTAGCAGGGATTTGAGCTTCTGTGTGAAGGCATGTGAAACCCCTGGATAAATGTGACGCATCTTAGCTTGACCATTTTACCTCACTTTCATTCATGCTTATGTCCAGAGTGCTGTCCCTTATGGAACTCTGCCTGCTCCATTTCGAAAGAGGTAAGCGGGGCTCTCCTGCCTTCCCCCAGGCGTCTGTAGAATACATAGAGAGAGGAGAACTGCAGCAGAGTAAACCACTAGACAACTTTTGGGAGGCATTAGGTATGAGTACCCAAGTAGAAGCAGTGACTTCTCTGTCCCCTGAATTCTCTGCACACATAGAAAGTGTGACCTGAGATGAGAGTTGAGGGTACAGGGATGATGAGAGCACGCAGCATGCTGGCAGGTTCACTGATTGCTGCTCTTATTACAGTTCTAAGGCAGTGTTAAATTAGCCAATTAATAAAAATGAACACACCATTGGAAGCTACATTTGTGTGGGGCTTTTTGTTGTTGTTGTTAAACTGGCTAATTTAACACCATCCTAGAGTGGTAGTGATGGTAATAGCAGCAGCCCACAAGTTCAGAAGAAGGTGGGGGTGATTCCCTCCTGAGCTTTCCCAGGCATTGCTCCATGCTCTGTGTCTTTACTCTGTGAGCAAATGGGATAAACAATAGCTAGACGTCCGCTGGCAGTCTTGGGACTCTGCAGTGCACTAGCCAGATCCCCATCATCATTGCTATACCACTTAGGAATGTTTCCCTGGCAGACTGCATTGCAGTCATTTTTATATACACATTCCCACACACGTAGCTGTCTATGTATTTCTTCATCCCTGGATACCATTCTAACAGTGGCTTTCCATTTGACTCAGAATGCAAGCTGGGTTCTTACCGTGGCCTGCAAGTGTGGCTTCTCTTCCCTGTTTTTTGTTTCCTCTCTCTGACCTCATCTCCTGCTCCTCCCACTTCACTGCCTCTACTCATGTGTTGGGGCCTTTGCACTCTCTTCTGGTTATCCTTATGGTTCAGTCCTTCTACTACTTCACATCTTTGGTCAAATGCTACTTTCTCAATAAATGTTTCCCTAACCCTCCTCTTTAAAATCACGAAACTGCCCCATCCCCTCTCCCTCTTCCATAGCACTGTCCACCGTCTAACATAGTATGCATTTTACTGGCTTGTCTGTCTCTCTCCACCAGGATGTAAAATTGTGAGAAGGTGAGGATTTTGGTCTGTTTTGTTCATTGCTATGTATATCTGCCCAGCATGTAGAACAATGCCTGGCACGTGGTAGGTACTTGATACATATTTGTTGAATGAATGGACTCTAGTAGTCATGGTATTCCCGTATGATATGGAAATCTATGTTGTATCCGTTTTCATTTCGCTCATTATGGGTAAACATCACCCAGCAGAAGAGTTCATTGATGTTCCGTCTGGTTCCCCTGTTGCCTCTCATCTGCTATCTATTCTCGCCCAGGTGGAAAAGAAGAAAGTGGAAACAGATCTGTTCTTCCAGCTGCTGGCCATTCGTCCTCTGGAACTTCCTGGGTGGCAAGATCAATCTAGCAGCACCTCTGCTTCTGTCACTGCTTTCCCAGGCTCACATTACAATATGTAGGCCAATATTATCGTTGCTGTCACAGACACCTTGTTTTTCTTAAGCTTTTAGAATGGATTCTCACTGCTAATTTCCTAGCACCATGGTTGGGCATAGGCAGTACCTAAGACAGATAGTAAGTGCATTGTGTGGGACTGCCCGCATTTGCTTTATTGGTCCTTCCTCACTAAATGCCATTAGTAGCGCACCGTCCCACCCCAGCTATTGCCACAACCAAAAATGACACCCAGCCCACACACAACGTACACATTAGAAAACACTCTTTGGAGGTTGATACTGTTCCTCCTTGCGGATCACGAATCTCTGCTAGAAGAAAGAAAGCATTGAATTCCAGTCATCTAGAAAAAGGTGGAGTGCAGAAGTTTTGCTGAGCATTGAGTCTCCACCTGAGGTTAAGTAATGATGAATAATTAATAAAGTGCAATCAGCCTGGTCATATGAGTTTTTCCATTCAAATGTATTCTATAGCCCCAGGCTCATCAGTAGCTGAGAAAATAGACATTAAATCTGTATCCAGCATGATTCCTTGTGTTGATTCCTTTGTGTTCCTCCATTAGGAAGAACAAATGGACCAGGTTGCAATCTATATTCAGATCTCCTCTGTGTTATATTTTAGGAGAGAGATTAGGACCAGACTGAGAGTCTTTAAGGGATTATATCAGGTGCTGCAGTGCTACGGTGAAATTGGAATGAAAACTCAACTTCTGTGAGATTCAGTACTTTTCTGCCAGCTGCCCAGAAACATCCTGGGATGAAGCTTAGGGGAATCCCAAGAGAAGTTTGGTCTTGGGAGAAGAGTTTTTTAGTACCAAATATGTCCTTTCCTCTCCACCCGGATTTGGGAGGTGTAGGCACATCTCTGGCAGAGGGTGCCTCAAACCCTAACAAAGTCAGCTTTCCTTCTTCCTGGCAAGAGAGGGCATTAATTAAATACTTAAGCACTATCATTCTGGACAGTGTAAATCACTCGTATGTGGGTCCACTGTAGGTTTTTCCACAGCCCTAGCATTTTATCCTGATTGTTACTAAATGTGTAAATAATGTAAAATACATATATACCTGCTTCACAAAATTAAAACTACAGTACTTGTTTAACTTAGGAAGATCTAGTTGTAATATATTACATAAGTGTATTTTCTAAAAAAATCAATGAGAATTTTTTTCATACAGTAACTATAAATGGTGTTTACTTACATATTTTCTTCTTTACAAATAAAGCTGTATCATAGTAAGATCTAGATCCAGGCATCTTCATTCTGAACCACTTGAAAAGCAAGCTGAAACTTGAGAACAGAAGAAACCTAGAATGATAGCACAACAAATAAAATTAAATTCTTTGATTAAGTGTTTGCCACTGTAAAAAAACACGTGCAAAAGCACTCATTTTCAAGAGAAGAGGGAAGAAAGCAGAACCTAAAACCAAAACAACCAAAATTTAAATACTACTTTTGCCGTGTGAAATTGTCTAATCAGGCTCATTTTCTTCTATTGCCGTCATCAGCTTCTGTTTGTTCTGATGCTTCATTTTTAGTATCGTTATGGGCTTATGAAAGCAGAAAGATTGCCTGAGTTGGAACAAGCTTTTCTACCATTTCCTATGTGTCCATTCTCAACCAGAATAAATCAGTGCAAATGCCAGTGTCCGCTCCCTCACCAGACCTTTGAGACCTAGTTGGAAGAAAAAGGGTATATTTTATAAAGCTACATGAAAATCAACAGGACAACCTCCTGCAACAACAGAGTTGCCCTTTGTTGGCCGAAGCACCTCTTATCCTTACCTGTGCTAGCTGATTGGCCTGAATGCTCTCAGCACCTGCCCTGTGCGTAACATGATCTAATGCTATAAGCATCCTAAGATCATATTGCACAACTCTTGGAAATGAGTGAGAGAATTTAAAGGTAGAACAGTTACATTGGTACACATAATTTATGCCTTTTCTTGCTGTTACTAAAAAGAAAAAGTAATTCCAGAGAGTTCTAATATAAAGCTGAGGAACTCTTTGCATAAGGGAGTATGATGTATTCTCTCTCTGCTTGGAATTGTTGTGCTGGAAGGAAGATGGGGAAAGGGAATGAATATAGTCAGATAAATTAAGCCTTGAAACCCAAATAGTGCTGTGTAAGCAAACTGACTGCAAATCAAACAGAGGAGTGTTAGCTAAAGAATACATGATCTTGGTTGAGACTGAACAAAACCAGGTTCTTTGTATGTACGTATATATTTCTCTGGATGCGTGCAGAGTTGTTGCATTTCCACTCCCTTAATCTCGGACATCTTTGGCAAAATGTGTTATCTATCCATGAAGAAGAAAACTGAAGAGTGTATTTCCCCCAAATGGCAAAGCGTAGGCTTTATCAAATGTAGACACGCCTGTTGGCAGCAGAAAGCAGGATGTGTATGGCTTTTCTGTCTTTAGGAATGCCCATGTTTCCTATATTTCTTACCATTTTTCTGGCTAGCATATAAATCTGGAAGGTTAGGTTATGGTGTAGGTCATAACCATCAGGCCCAGTCTATTATCCATCCCCACTCTGCAGGCAGCTCTGACACCATTTCTAGAGCAGGCATTGAAAACTATCCAACTGTCTGGTTTTGTAGATGAGGAAACAGCATAAAGAAATGGAGTGGCATTGTCATAGTTACAGACCGTGTCAGTGGCAAAGCAGAGGCTTCATCCACTGGACTTTCAGCTCTACAACTTGCAATCAGGCATAACATGTTCTTAACTTGCCTTTTTGAACAGACACCTCTCAGAGCCAAAGCTTCTCTAAGCATCAGTTCAAATGACTCCATAATCTCTTAGAGTCTGTAAAAAACTTGAGAGTAGAACATATTTTTTTCCTTCTTAGAACGTCAAGTCAAATCAACAATTACTTTATAGTTTATTGTGATGATTGCATTCTGTTTGATCTATTTTTCTCTAAGTTGTTAAACAGCCTTTGGCCAAAATCATTATGTTCTGACCTGAACAGGGAGATTGGAGCAGCTCTATTTTAAGCTGTGTGAAAATGCAAAGCATGGGCAGGGTGCAGCAAGTTGTTCACTTTGGATGGAATGTGGATGGTGGCTGAGTACCCAGAGATACGACTGGAGCAGCATATTTCTAACGGGGCACTAGTGGCATCTGGGTGGAACATTTCCTCCTTGTGGAGGACTTGCCGTGAATTGCAGGATGTTTACCCCTTAGCTTCCCTTCCCAAATCCCGTAGCACCCTTCTGCAATCAGAAACACCGAGAACCTCAGTCAGTCACCCTCAGTTTTCCCCATGCTCCCAGTGGGTGTTGCACAGTCGTTAGATCTGTTGTTTGGTCAGAGTGCTGGAGAAGGCAGAAGGTCGAAACGGAGGCAATACTGAAAACATAGTTCTCCTGGTTTAGGAGCTAGCACTCTCCTTCTCAGTAAGATCAGTATTTATTGACATGGAATCCAGAGAGAAAACTCTCATGCCACTTTGATGCTTCATGCACAAGTTTGTGACAGGGATGGGGGTGGTGGGAAAAAATGTGTTTGCTGAAATCACGATGGAGCAAATCAGCAAGGAATGTAATTTCTGCTTTCATGTAACTATCACTTGTTGCCATCCATGCTGTATCTTTCAGGGAGCATGAATAAGTATGGCTTGATATACTCCTTTTCTGATTTCCCAGCTGTTGTCTGTTCTTCATGCTTCACAAACTTCAGCCAGAAACACATCCTAAGATCTAGGAGATGCAGGCCCTTTCTTCCTACTCAGCACCCTACCCCTGCTGGCTTATCCTCACTCCTGGCATGCTCTTTAGAATCCAAAGTATTCTCTAATTGTGTTGTATATATTTATCCATATTCAGTTTTTCTTGATGTACCCTGCTTTTACATTAGGATACAGTTACCGTGCATTTGCCAGGAAACTATAGTTCCTAAAAAATATTTCCAAGAGATTATCTGTTGAAGTTAGTGAGGTCATTAGCTCTCTCATCACCAGTGTGGCCACCCTAAAGCCCTAGCTTGGACTATGATTAAATATGCTAAAACTCATCAGGAAGATTATCCTCCATAAATATTAATTTATATAATAACAGATACTTCTCAGGTGTTTTCCTATATGTATTTCCCCCTGGATGCTTATTACAATACTGTGGGGTAGGAAGGGTTGCTGTTACCACCATTTAACAAGTGAGAACACTAAGGCTCTGTGAGGTTATTAGTTGGCCAGGGTCACACAGCTTAATTAGGGATGGACCTGGCACTTACCACTCCGCCATTTCCTCTCTCTCCTTTTCAGGGACTGAGGGAGGAGACCAATTTGATTTGTCCTCTTTAGATATCAGAACAATGTTGCTTTTTTCAAAGAATATTTTAAGCTTTTCAATTTCAATCTTCCATTGAGACAAGTTCTTTATTCTTCTGCTGGCAAATTGTGACCTCCTGTCAATCAAATATCTCTGTCCCCTTTCAACGACTCTACATTGGGTTTTGAAATTTGTCTCAGTAACACAGATATCTGCAGTTCGTGTTATCTGATAGATGTATGTAATGTTAGGAAAAGCCATTTCCACAATAGTAGGAAGTTAGATTTCCGTAAAGTGGGGTGAATTATAAAATAGTCCACTTTTTACTCTTCTAGCTCCCATTGAGTTTCTTTTTGTAAGGTTTGACTAGACGTCGACAGAGGGAAGAAGAATGCTGGGATAATGGTTCTCAGATCACAATTTAAACTAACACCAAATCTGATTGATATTGTGAAATGTTGTGTTCATATAGTTTGCACACAGAGAGTCTGAATAATTACCTTTTTCAATGTCTAAGAAATTATAACAGAATTTGTTGGAGGAAAAAGCGCATAGATGCGGTTGTGTTTCACAAAGCTAATTCCTTTTCTGACTTAGAAGCAAGAGTAGCAGGAAGACTCTGTCTTGTGCTCTCTCAAGCATAACACAATGGATCCAACATCTCCTGAACTGGGCTGTGGTTCTCAGAAGAAACTCAAGGGCCCTGCCAGGGCGCATATAGTTTGTTTTTGTCTCCAACCCCCCAAATCCATGGCTTCCTTCTATTGTAAACATCTGGAGCAGCATCAGCAACCTCCCCCACAGTTGTGCTTGGGGGTGATTGTATGGTCCTCTGGGCAGCTTTTACTCAGTCTTTACGACTCAGCTCCATCCAGAGTTGCCTCCTGCACGTCCTTCTCTACCTCCTCTGTGTTCACCCACCATCTTTTGCTGCCTCTGTTACTGCCTAGTTCACTACCTACTAACTGTTCCTTTGCCTGGAGTTAGTTGGTAGTGGGTAGCTGGGTTCTGAGTCCTGAGGAAGAGGATTACAGTAGAATGTACATTTCTCTGGTTAGTCGTTGCGAGTGCCTTGAACCTGGGAAGGGAAGAGGGTATATCAAGCTGCTTCCACCACATATCCAAGCAGAACCAGCTAGCCCGCTTTCTGTCCCCTCTAACGCTAGTGCAGTAACGTGCTGTATGGGAAGAAGTAAATGATTTAATAGACAGATGCCTGGTTTCTGATCCTGGCTCCATTCCCTCATACACAAAATGAGAAAGTTGTACAAAGATAATCAAGGGTCCCTTAAGAACTCCAGCTTTAGGCCGGGCACTATGGCTCACGCCTGTAATCCCAGCACTTTGAGAGGCCGAGGCAGATAGATCACAAGGTCAGGAGATCGAGACCATCCTGGCTAACATGGTGAAACCCTGTCTCTTCTAAAAATACAAAAAATTAGCCAGGCATGGTGGCAGGTGCCTGTAGTCCCAGCTACTCTGGAGGCTGAAGCAGGAGAATGGCGTGAACCCAGGAGGTGGAGCTTGCAGTGAGCTGAGATCACGCCACTGCACTCCAGCCTGGGAGACAGAGCAAGACTCTGTCTCAAAAAAAAAAAAAAAAACAACTTCAGCTTTGGAAATTCAGTGATATATTCCCTTTTGAGGGATGCACTTTACTGTATTCATTTCACATGTGAATTTTAGAATCACAGGAACAGGCTCAAATTCCGGATATGCCCTTTATAATCTGTGTCATCTAGGACAAGTTGCTTAACCTATCTTTGCCTTAGTTTCTCTTCTATAAATTAGAGTTTCTCTAAGTATTAAATAGCATGATACCTTTATTTAAAAAGTGCTTGATCCACTGCCCTATGCAGCAGAAGGGTAATTTCACATTGTAGTCATTATTGTTATGTGAGTTTCTTCTCCAGTAGTCTCTGTAGTCACTTGTTATACTTTAAAAAACTTTTAATTATATGTGAACTTAGTTTTCATAATACAGCTATTTCCTCTGTTTTTTTAAAGTCCATCATAGTCTATCAGATTATCTGTTCACTCGGGAAAAGACATCTAAAAACAGAATTCCTTCGGATAAATCAGGTAACCTAAGTAATATAAAGTGCATTCAACCTGAACTGACAGGATACAGTGGAAAGAACAATTGCCTGTCAAAAGATAGGGTTTATAAGCTGTATTTTATTGCCAAGTTGTCATGTGACCTTGTGTAAGTCATTGAACTTCTCTTATTTCCAGTAACGTCCTCTGTGAAAAGGAGGAGTCTGGACTCGATTTCTAAGGTTCTTTCTCCAGCTGTAACATTTTGTGATTCTATGAATGCTTAGGTGATACATGAAGATGCCTTTAAGTTCTTTGTGTCACAGAATGGTAGTCAAATACACATATTTTCCAGGTCCTTTATATATGATCTTGTATGAAAGTGTATCACAGTCTCTCATTTTCTGTTGAGCACTTGCTGTTAATCCCTTTTGTTTTATCTTCGTAACTTTAACCCCTGATACTTGCCTGATTGAATCTTTGTATGTTTGTTCTCTCATGTGATACGTATGTTAAATACATACATCTGCAATGCCTTCACCTCAGCTGTTAATAAAAATCCTGAGTAGGGCCAGGTATGGTGGCTCATGCCTATAATCCCAGCACTTTGGGAGGCCTGGGTGAGAGGATCACTTGACCCCGGGAGTTTGAGACCAGCCTGGGCAACAAAGTGAGACCCTGTCTCTACAAATAAATAAATAAATGTTTTAAAAAATAAAAATCCTGATAAGCCCCGGTGTGGATTGCCATCACCTAATCATTTTCACAGGACCACAAGAGCAGTGAATTCAAATACTCAGATTTATTCATTCCTTCAACAATCTTTAGTGAGCTTCATCCCAGCCCCAAGCCACCCTTTGCAGATTGTTTTGCTGGAGTTCAACACAGAGTTATTTCGATGTCACTTTTCCCTGTGGCTCAGTTTCTTTGCTGTTAGGAGTGGTCACCAACCATTTTACAAATCTTAGAAGACTATGTAGGCTTTCTCCCTAGAAAATGCCAGATAGATGAGGAAAGAAAAAGGTTTGTAACCAGCAAAGGAAGGAGAAAGGGCCGTGAAAAAGCATCGTCATTCAAAAGGATAAATATTTTATTATGGCTGTCATGTCGGCTAGAAGGGGGACAGTGGTTAAAGGTAAGTTTGGAAAGTCAGGTACCCGAGTCTTAGAAGGGCCTTGTGTCTGTGCAAGGTTGTTTACATTGTACCACATAGATCAGTTGTTGGTGACGTTGAGTTTTAGACATTCTCAGTAAATAATGAATCTGAAGAGTACAAGGTAATCTTCTCTTCAGAAAATACATACAAAGATGTTCATATAATTTCACTGGGTTTACAAACAGCAGCCTCTCTCCCCCAAGCCCAGTCTTGACCCCTAGTTTAGGAACTCCTAAGGTAGGTTATCAGAAGCAATGAAAGATGAGTGATATATTGTCATTAAAATAACTTTAGGTGTGACTTATATACAATAAAGTACACAAGTCGTAAGTATACAGCTTGCTGAATTATTGTCTCACTTTGTCACCCAGGCTACAGTGCAGTGGTGTGATCTCAGCTCACTGCCTCTCAGCCTCTGCCTCCTGGGTTCAAGTGATTCTCCTGCCTCATCCTCCCAAGTAACTGGGATTACAGGCGCATGCCACCACGCCCAGCTAATTTTTTTGTTTTTGTTTTTTTAGCAGAGACCAGATTTTACCATGTTGCCCAGACTGGTCTCGAACTCCTGAGCTCAGACCACCTGCCTCGGCCTCCCAAAGTGCTAGGATTACGGGCGTGAGCCACCACGCCTGGCCAGCTTGCTAAATTTTTATATATGAACATAATTTCAAGTAACCACCATACATGAAGATATGAAGTATTTCTAACACTCCACAGGGTCCCTCCTGGTGCTCCCCTCAAAGATAACCAGTATCCTTTCCAACCTCTCTCATCATAGATTAGTTTTGCCTAGTTGTTGGGGTTTTTTTGTGGGGGGAGTGGGGGGGTGTTATTTTGTTGAGACAGAGCCTTGCACTGTCACCAAGCTGGAGTGCAGTGGCACAATCTCGGCTCACCACAGCCTCTGCCTCCCAAGCTCAAGTGATCCTCCTGCCTCAGCCTCCCAAGTAGCTGGGACTATAGGTTCATGTCACCATGCTAATTTTTATATTTTTTACAGAGACGGGGTTTCACCATGTTCACCAGGCTGGTCTCAAGATCCTGGGATCAAGTGATCCCGTCTTGGCCTCGTGAAGTGCTGGGATTACAGGTGTGAGCCACGGCACCTGGCCCTATCTTTGAACTTCAGAAATGGAATCACAATCTGAATTTACCTTTACCTTTTTTTTTTTTTTCCTGAGACGGAGTCTCACTCTGTCGCCAGGGGGCCCGATATCGCCTTGCCGCAAGCTCTGCCCTCTGGGCTCAAGCAATTAACCAACCTCAGCCTCTCTAGTAGCTGGGATTACAGATGTGCACTACCACACCGGCTAATTTTTGTATTTTTAGTAGAGACAGGGTTTCGCCATGTTGGCCAAGCTGGTCTCGAACTCCTGACCTCAAGAGATCCACCTGTCTCGGCCTCCCAAAGTGCTGGGATTACAGGCGTGAGCCACCGCGCCTGTCCAGTTTACCCAACTGTTGTCTGTGAGATTCATCCATGTTACTGGATGTAGCAGAAAGTCATCTTTTTTCATTGCATTATGTAATTTTCAAAGATCCCTTTGACCGCAGTATGGAGACAAGATTGGAGAGGGCCCAAATGAGGTAAGGAAGTCTGGCTGGGAGGTGGTTGCCATGTGTCTGAGAAGAGGTGTGCAGCCTGCTTAGGCTGCACAGTGGGAATGAAGAGGAAGGAGCAGCCCTGTTTAAGGAGGCTTCAAACCTGGTTGGCGCTTTGATAGTAGAGCATGAGGAAGAGAGAGGTCAGTTTTCTGGCTTGTTAATAACACAAGGTTTGATGAGGTCAGTTTTGACAGCTTGGATGTTAGATGGCTGTGAGTGTTTGAAGGTCCAGATGAATTCAATAGAGACGTGAGAAATGGAGATTAAAACTTTGAGAGTCATCAGCTTATAGTGGAATTGGAAGCACAGAGAGCAAATGATTGCCTAGGGACTGGATTTGGAGTGGGAAGCAACTAAGAACAGACCGTTATGATGTTCGGAGGCTTCAGAACTGTCAGAAAAACGGATCTGACAGCAGAGACTTAGATTGAGAAGAGGTAGGAAGGGCACTCGGAGGAAGGGCGAACAAAGCAGCCAAGCCAAGGGCAGAGGAGTGGGTTAGAACTGCCAATGTCAATGATTTGGGAAGAGGAGGCTTTGAAGCTACCTGAGGTGAGGTGGTCTCTATAATCTCTCCTCTTCCCAGCCACCCCCATTCACTGCTCCTGTTTGCCGACCTCATTCTTTTGGTTCTGCTCTACTGATAGCTTTGTACTGTGTCATATCTATGTGTGTGCCTATCTTCCACACTGACCTGTGTGGATTCTTGAAGGACAGACACCGTGTTACTCCCTCTTCTCATTCCTTTCCAAAATTTAGCAGAGCAGACTTTTTATGTAGCAAGTAGTCACTATGTCCAAATTGCCTTTGTTTCTAAAGCAGCCCTGAATTGAGGGGCCTTCCCTGGCCTGACCACCTGAACCTCTATGGGGGCTGTCTTGCTAAGGAAGCTTGTGCACAGCCTGGCTAGGTGCCTGCCTTTTGTCAGGGGACAGGGGGGTTGAAAACCCAGCTCTGCAGAGTCTCAGTAGCAGCAGACAGTACTGCCTCTCTGGGAGTGCTACTGTCTTCCAGCAAACTAGGTGGCTTCTTCACTTACATAAGATGTGTGTGTTCTGGCAGGGAAGAGCTGCCTGAGTGAGTGTTTAGCAAAAATGATTTGTGTGGAGTTATTTTGAGACCCCAGGGAAGGGAATGGCAGCCAAAGCCTGCAGTATTTTAAACCACATCACTCATCTACAAAGATTTAATACGATACAGCATCTCAGCTAGAATATTGGTGAAAGGGAAGTAAGAATGTTAGGGTCCCATCAGATTATAAATGCCCGTTATCTCCAAGGTGAATTTGGAGTGGTTTGGATCAAACTTGGTACCCGAAGGTTCGTTCATGCTCCTTCCTTGATCTTGTCTGCCCTGGAAATACCAAGTGGAAGACAGAGTTGCTTGCTGGGGGCTTGGCCTGGGCTCCCTTTGAAGCAGCGATTTCATTGCCCCTCTCTCATTCACTACCTTGGGAGCCAGTTGGTTTCCAAGGAGATACAGAAATGAACCCACTTTTTATGCCGGTCCAAAATACTGACATTATTTAGGTGATTGAGCTTCTTCAGATTCCAGGCTGTCTAGGAGAATTCCCCTTCCAAAGCATTCACCTTTCCTTCTGACTCAGGCATGAACAGCTGTCTGCTAAGGGTGGGTGAATTCGAGAATATGGGATTTTCCAGTTTAGTGACATTAGGGGAGACAGCCTCCATATGAAACACTTCTCTTGTTTTTGTTTTTCTCTTGGCTTTTAGGCTGTGAAATTTGCCTCACTGCTCCCCCGCCCTTTTGCTGACAGCTGTCCTCTTTGCCATTCAGGAACTGGTGTCTCCCTAGGATGGCTGACTGAGATAGAAAAGTCCATCTTCTTTTGTCCCCTGGGTCTTGAGTTGTATTGCTGAAGAGCATCTTGTGCTGGGAGATCTAATTGCCTTCTAACCTGGGGGGATCCATTTGGGCCAGAGAGCATCCAGGCACTTTGTAAATTGCAGAGGGAGTTACCCAAAGAGAAAAAGCCCTATTTGTGACTGGCCACTTGATTTTGTTTTATATTTTTAGAGGACATACAATTACTTTAATGATAAAAACTATGAAAACCAAAACATATTGTTACACGAAAGAGGCATACACAAACCATACAGCTTTTCAGACTCCCCAGATTTCCCTAAAAGGACGTGCAGCTCATCGTTTTTCCATTAATTTAGGCGTTTTTGAGCAGGCCTCTTGTATACACCCCAGTATTGAGTTGAATGTAGTAGGGACACACTCAGGAGAAGCATTACGTGTGTGTGTGTGTGTGTGTGTGTGTGTTTAAAAGAGATTGACCCCCCTCTGCTTGCACCCCGGAGCAGCCAGCAATCAGAGTAAAAGGCTTCAGCTAAGTTTCTTTCTGCTTGTAATACTAGACAAGAATGGCCTGACAGAGAGCAGGGCTAAGATATAGTGGAGAGGGAACAAGGAACCAAAGTGAGTGAAAGGTACAAACAAGCCAGCATCTACCAAAGTCTGCAGGATGGACAAGGGGAGCAGAGCAGGCAGCCAGCCTGGGGCTTTGGAAGACACCTGAAGGGTGTGAGGCTGGCAGATCACTGCAGAAGGGTCGGCTCCTCTCTTTTGCCCTGGCATGAGATTTTCTTCTGTGTGCTGTGCCGAGCACGCTACCCCGTTCTTCTCTCTGCTCCACTCTGACACCCCCACAGAGGTGCTCATGGCTGTCAGTAGGCAGGTCCGGCCCCATTCAGCATTCTTCCTACATTCTTCCCAAATTCCAGTTTCTGATTTGGGTCATTGTGACAGTTGCTATGACCCACCATGGGCTTATAAATGAGAGTTCAGCCCTCAGAGATGGCCACTGTGGTTTCCTCAGCCCTTCCTCCTCCACCCTCTTCTCCTTTCCTCTCTTATTCCCCACCCTCTTTCCTTGGGTGAGTGAGCACAGACAAGTGCACAAGCATACACACACACACACACCCCCACCCCGTTGGCTGTCACAGGCACCAGGAACTCTGGTCCGGGAATGTGCTTGGTGTGGAGAGCTGTGTTCAGGAAGTTTCCTCCTCCTCTCCATAATCACTCCTCGCCACTCCTCCCCTGCCCCACCCTTATTAGAAATCCTGATTTCTGGCAAGCTTCCCATCCTGGTGCTGTCCTTCTTTCGTGTGGAGCACACTGGAGCAGCTTTCCTCTCCCTGGAAGACAGGCACAGCCTGATGGCACAGGTTAATACCTCCCGCATGGCTGCAAAAATAAAAACCGGATGCGGGTCTGTTAAGTACCTGATATGCTCCCTCACTGCCCTTCCTCTTTTCAACTGAAGCAATGTGAACTGTGTCCAGCATCACAGTTGAAATCCTGGTGCTTTGGTGCACTGTTGCCACACTGTGATAGAGGCTAAAAAGCCTCAACTGAGTGCACTGCTGTGCCCTGTCCACTGGCCACAGTGGTGACTGAAATAGTCATGTCTGCAGTGTTGCATCAGTGGAAAGTAAAGGATGCAGAAGACCTGAGGGAAAGAAGTTCTTTCCCTCAGGTCTCCCTAATAGGGAAAGTCATCACTTCAGTAGAACAATCTTTCCCTGAATTCTGCAAAGTGAATTCTGGGCAGTGGTTTGGATTTGCTGTTCCTTTTGATCCCTGAGAGCCCAGTGAATGAGAGAAGGAAATGAATACACTGCTTGCCACAACACCACCCAGGTCTCCACAGTGCCTGGGGCTGCTGCTGAGAGACAGAGAATGAAAGCTGGAATGGAGGCCGTGGAGGCAGGAAACCTTTGCCGGGACAGGCTTCACCTCCCCCACATGGTGTCTTGAGGGCTTCCCATTTCCTTCAGTCTGGGGATTCCGCCCTGCCCGCCCCACACTAACGGAGCTGTCTCTTGCTGCAGCATGCTGCCTGGAGGAAAAGTCCAACTCTGCCTGGCCACACAGAGAGAAGACTGATATGCAGTCTCTCCACACCCCTCCCCCATTTATCCAACAAAGCAGCGCATTTCTCTGCGAATGCTTCCAGAGTCCGCTTTCAACAGTGCAGAAAAAGGGATGCTCCCTGTTGCACACTCCACCACCCCCATTGGACCTTTTTAATTAAATCAACTAGAAAGATATTTTCAGTTTGAAGATTCACTTCATCTTATGTAGGTTTAAAGAAGAAAAAGAGTAGAATGGTAGGAAATCAAAACTCACGTCTCATGAGGACCTTAGAAATGTTCAGCCCAGAGAAAATAAGACATGAGAATGAGAAGAAATAGATGTTGCAAGTCTCTTCAAATATTTGAAAAGGTGTCAAATGTGTAATGCATGTTTTATATGGTCCGAAGGAATTGGACCAGATCTTAGAAGGCCTAGAATGTCAGATTGCGTTCTGATTTTGTTTGGAAGCAAATAAAAAAAAAATAAGAAACAGAACATTGTGTTTTAGGAAGATTAATCTGGTAGCTGTGTGTATACAGAGTAAGTATAGGGAAAAATCGAGGGTAGGCACAGGTAGATCAGAAGATTCTTGGCCACAAGTAAGAAGAGCCTGACAAACAAAGGTATGTTGAAGATTGAGAGGAATAACTATAGAAGGGGAAATAATGGAATCAAGTGGATGTAGCAATCATTGGGTTATGGGGATAGAGTAGGGAAGAAGATAAGAGAGGTTTTCAGCCCAGGAGGATGGTAGTGCTGGAACCAGAATGGGGAACTCTGGAAGAGGAGGAGGTGACAGAGGTTTGGGAGGAAGATTAGTTTGGTTTTAGGACACGTTGAGTTTGAGGTCTTGGCAGGACATCCAAGGGGAGACGTGGGCAGTTGTTAGATGTTTGGCAGTTGGGTATAGAGCCAGGATTACATGTCTGAGTTCTGCATGATCACGGTGATAGAGAAGGTAAGAATGGATAGACCTGCCAAAGGATAGTGCAGAGAGAAATAAAGGGCCGCAGTATATGACTGAAGGCAACAGTGAGAAACAAAACAAGCAGCCAGAGAGATAGGACACCTAGAAGAAAGAAGCAACAAAAAGGAAAAGATCTCAGGGGTTGGCGCTTAGTGATAAATACCATAGAACAATCTAGTAGGACTTCTAACTATCATTTAGTTGAAAGACAAAGTCTAAGGACAACATCTTAGGAGCAAAGGGCTTCTTCACAAGAAGTCTAATGGTGAACAGATTGGTCAGGAAGTGGAGAGAAGCAGTTACAATGAAGAACAAAGAGTGGCAACTGTGGCATTTTCAAGGTTTGAGCTTATGGAGAGTATGTTTTGAATGGGGAAATATGCATCTGTGGGAGGAGAGTGGGAATAAAATAGAATGATCAGAAGTACAGGAAAGTGGACATTCATAGAACAGGGCTCAGGAGAGAAAGGTTGAGGGCACATACCTACAGTTAATGTCAGCTGCCTCTGGCTGTTTCCCCTAAGCCATGTTTTCATTCCTTTTACCTTCTAGGTCACATGACCATAAGGTTTTTTAAGTATTATTTTTATTTATTATAATTTAACATATCTTATGCTGTCACCTGTACTGATAACTCAACATCAAGTTGAGTTACCCTGTACTATCAGGTTCAAGTGATTCTCCTGCCCCAGCCTGCCGAGTAGCTGGGATTACTGGCGCACACCACCCGCCTGGCCAATATTTGTATTTTTAGTAGAGGTGGGGTTTCACCACGTTGGCCCAGGCTGGTCTTGAACTCCTGACCTCAGGTGATCTTCCCACCTCGGCCTCCCAAAGTGCTGGGATTACAGACGTGAGCCACCACGCCCAGCCGCCTGTATTTTTTTTAAACCACCATGCAACAGGCTTCAGAGCACATTGGCATACTTTTTCTAGAAAGGGCCACATAGTAAATATCTTAGTCTTTGTGGGCCTTATGGTCTCTGTTACACATGCTCATGGTACAACTGTAGCCCTGTACCATGAAAGCAGTCATAGACAGCAAATACATGTGGCCGTGTTCTAATAAGACTTCATTTATTGACACTGAAATTTGAATTTCATAGTCATCACATTGTTGGAAATAAATTTTCAATGATGCAAAAGAAATAGCACTCAAACATAAATTTTCTCAGCAAGGCAATTTTACTTCTATAGAAGGGTGCGACGCACGGATGGAGCAATGACGAGAGGACACCTGAACAAGGGAGGAGAAGGGGCAGGTAGCCCCTATTGCTGTGTCGTTCCCCTATTGGCTAGGGTTGGACCGCACAGTCTAAGCTAATTCTGGCTGGCCATTTTAAAGAGCGCAGGGGTAGGAGCCGGAGTGGCGGGGTGAGTAGTTTAGTGGGAAGAACAGTTACAGAACAGGTGACTCTGGATGAATAAGAACAGAGCAGGTGACCAAGGATGACTAAGGTCAGAGCAGGTGATAGAGGCTAGGAGGGGGTTGTTTACTGAAACTAGGGACAAAGAGATGTAAAGAAAGAGGAAGTTAAACTTTAAAATGAAGAACAAAGAACAGGGGAGCTGAACGTACTGATACATTGGTTCTTTGGGGAGGATCTCAGAACTCATTGTACTTAACAATTTAGAGGCTGAAACCTTTGAAGAGAAATTTATTGTATCCTACAACATGTCACAAATACTCTTCTTTTGATTTTTTAACCATTAAAAAATACAAAAATCATTCTTAGCTCACGAGCTGTACAAAATCAGTGGGCAGACTTAGTCTTCAGGAAGTTGTCTGCTGTTCCCTGCTTTAGGGTATGGTAACTATGGGTATGGTAAAAAATAACCATAGCGTTTGGTAAAAAGTAAATAGATAAATAAGGCAAATGCCATTCTTGACCCACGGCTGGCCCAGAATCCAAACTACTCTGGACAGGATGTTTGTAGCTTGGCCTGTGCTCTTGGAGAACCTTGACTTCTCACAATTCCTTTCCCTTTTGGTTGCTTCCCCCCGCCCCCCCCCCTTCCTTTTTCTTTAAAGTAAAGTTGGTGAGGTGAAGGGCTCTTGCTAAGAGTTTCTCAGCCCAGAGGTTTTTTTTTTTTATTCATTTTCTTTGGTTCTTTCTTAAGTGTTAATATTCCTGACACTAGCTGTTTTTTCCTCCCCATCCTACTGTAGGCTGAGTATACTAATCTCTAGACATTTGGAATTCACTTGCCTCAGGAGGAGGAGCTCAGAGCAATTTTGAGTGAAAGCTCAAAAAAGGCAATAGTTTAGAAGTACTCTCCACACATCTCAGAACCATTTTGTTCAAATAAAACAGTTTGGTCTAGAAAAAGTCACTCTAAATTTATGCAAGTAAGTAGCTTTTACATTTGGCTGCCAGGTGTGTGCCAGAATACCTTATGGAAGCGTCGACTTGCAAGATCCATAGGGGTATTTCCTGTGGCTTTCTCTTCACCTTGTAGCAAATCTCTAGCAACCTGGACAGTAGATTCAAATTTTTCTCTTTATCCATTAACATGGAATAAAAAAGACCAAGAATAGGAACCTTTGGTGCCAAAAATCAAAAGGGGGAAAAATATGTTTTATTTGATTTAAAGATAAAGTCCTATTGCTTTCAAATAAGTCGGAAGAAATAAAAGTTGAGGTTCTTATAGAAACCAACTCCTCCTTGCTCACACATAGCATTTGTGCCTGTTAGAGGCTGTCTGCACAGTGCCACTGTGTTACATAAAAGCTTGAGCCATGTAGGAGCTTTCTTGTCATTCAGAAGACTACAGCTCTAGCTTTTGACCTCAGATACTTTGTTTTCTGTGAATTTGTTAATGAAGGTATGAGGTTGTTTTGATATGGATAATAAAGAGAAATCCAGGGGAAAAAAAAAAAAAAAACATTTGAAAGACACAGCTCTCTCCCATGCCCAGTTGTTCTTTCTGCTAGTAGCTCACGGTGACATTATTGCAGCTGCTGCTTATAGCAATCCCGAAAAATGAACATGGGCATTGGGAAGCAGACAGCCTGCTATCTCCAGTCCCCTTCCCAAACACACCCCCAGAGACAGCCTGGCAGGGTGGTTTACGGCCTGCTCTTGGGATGCCACAGGAAAGGAAAGGCCTCGTTAATCAGTGAGAGGTTTTTTTTTTCCCCCTTAAAAATCATTGTTTTCAGATCTTGCTCTGCAATGGGGAGAATTATAAAAGGTTATTCCCATGCTGGCCTGATTGTTATCTTCTGTACCAGCTCCATCTAAAAATGCTTTTTTTCCATTTGGGAGAGTTTGTCTGTTGTCTAAAACTAACAATAAATCAAATTCGGTGAAGCTGGTTTTGTACCTTGCCCGGCTAGACTGAGAGCAAGATATTCAGTATAAGGCCTCTAAGTCATCCCCTCCTTGCCTCTTCCACTGACTGTGGTCAGTGATTGAGTATTTAATACACATTTACCTTTAAGTCCTGAGAGTAAGCAGTACTAGAATTCCTCATCAATACTCCACATGTTAACTCATACGCATCCAGAACTCTTGGAAAAGCAGGTTGTTGTAACAGGTTTGGTGTATCTGTTTTTGCTAGATTTTCTCCTCTCTGGCATTCATGTAGCAAACTGAATTATTGAGCATCTCCTGTTTGCCAAATACCGGGGATGTAGAGAGAACTGGCATATCCCTTACCTCAAATGACTGTAGAATAGGGATCTATCATTAACAGGCAAACAACTATTATGACTTGTATCAGAAACTCAAGGCATGTTTAACAGCCAAGCACCACACTTCCTGTCTGTAGATGCTTCGCTTCTCTTCCCCTTCCTTTCTTCAAAGAGAGCTGCAGTTTCCATTGCATTGTGAAGACTTGGTTTTCTTGTTCCTATTCCAAATTAACTTCAGTACCTGGTCTTTCAACAAATGCATCAAACATTACAAAATCCGAACAACCTAATAAAAGTCTATCCTAAAAAACTGGAGCTGTGACTAAAAACAGCTTCAGTCTCAGCTTCTGCCCAGTTCTGACTCCCCTGACTACAATTACCTGAGGTATTTGATCCCTTTTAATTAGGATCCCTTCATTCTTCTTTTATCCCTTTATTCTGATCATTGAAAGAGCTTTAGCAGTGACATGTTCCAAAATTGGCCCACAAGAAGCTACCTCCCCTGAGGTAACAAAGTAGGGGTTTAGAGAACAAGGGAGAGAATAAAGAATTTGAGAAAATGCAAAATCCTCGTTTTACTTTTAAACCTTTTAGTACAAACTGTAGCCTCATGAAGAACAAACTCTTAGGAACCAACTGGTCTGCCATTTCCCTTTTTCTTTGGGCCGTTTTAGGAACATGGAAATATACGCCCTAAGTGAGATGATGTGCAGTTTTCAATAGCGAACTGATTCATTGACAGCGTTTGCAACCTGAGTCCTCCATATTATTTCTACTTTAAAGCTTATGAGCAAGAAGTACAAGTTTTTGGTGTATGAGCTATTACAGGTCTGAGAAGCAATGGCATGAACTGATTTGGCTTTGTATGTTACTTAAGTGATAACTACGTTCCTTAAAATTAGGCAGATGGTCTGTCTGACTCTACCTTTCATGTTGATGGTTAAAAGTTCTTGATTTTTTTCTTGATACTTAAGGAGGGAATACCTATCTATATATTGTTAGTGCTGAAGAATTTTTGAAATCGTCCTGGACAGACTTAAAAGTGTTGCTTTTCTCAGCCTTTATATGGAGTTTAAGTATCTACAGTCTATGTGTAGTGGAGCTTTTTACAATTTTTTTTTTTTTTTTGGTGGGGAGAAAGGTGGTATGGGAAAGTATAGAAATGGAACTAATTGAATCTAGGGGTAAAAATCTGCTGGGAGCCTGTGGATTATAAATCGAGTAGCTCCAGCAGCAGGTACTCAGGCAGAGGTATAGGAGCGCAGTCAGTGGGACAAGAAGCTTATTTTAGTGTTCCTTCTGTGTCTTGTCCATGACATTGACTCCAGGGGACCAAGTGCAGTCTATAGAAAGGAGAGGTGTCCATACAGCATTCCTGCCTGGGGTCTTAGAGACTAGGAAGGAAGATGAAAACTAGATGAGATATTCCTGTTCCTCTCCCCACTGTCCGCCCCCCACATCTGCACTGAGCCCCCCTTTATCTGCTAGCTAGGTATGTGGCTAGGTAGATAAACCCTGTTTTGTTGTGAAATTTCCATCAAAACTGCCATTTTGTCTCCCCCATCATTTGATCAGCAAAAATTGTGCTGAAATTTCAGGGACCATTATTTAAAGCAGAGATATTGAATATTCAATATTAAATAATATTGAATATTATTAATTTGTCTAAATATATAAAATAAAATCACAATTCACTGGCCTGGGCTCCTCACTGTAAGCAGAGGACTGCACTCAGTGACCATCTTTCAGCTTTAAGACTGAATAACATTTTCCCTTCCATTGGGAAACTTATTTATATCCCAGTAGTCATCCCCACACTAAGTTTCTCCGACATGGTGTCCAGATTTTCTTTCCCCTAATAATTACATCCCCTGTTTTCAGGCTAGGCATTCTCCCTCCTTTCTTGTATTTACACCTTTCAAATATTTGCAGATTGTTATCGTGTCACCCTCTTAGTCACCGCTTAGCCAAGCTGTACAAATTTAGCACCTTTTATCTTCCTTTAGAGGCAGGTCTCCACGCCCCTGAGTCATTTTCCCCTGCTCTCTTTAAGTGTGCTCCAGTTTTCTGCATTTCCATGTGGCCACATAACTTTCCTAGAACTGAACATAGGTCATGAGTGAGAATTGTTTTCCTCCTTTGGTGTGTCAGAAGCTAAACATTTCTGCTGTGCTCCAGCTCAGGTCTCTCTGACATAGCTGGTCAGTGTTGACCACTTCAACTCTGTAGTTAAACCACGTTCTCCAAATGTGCCAATTTAAAGACAAGTGGGGTGAAAGGGTGTAGCTATGCTATATTTTTTTTTAATCTTTGAAGTGTTATGTAACCATGGGAAGGTGGGATGTATGTAGTTAATGGATTCTGTTGGCCGCTTTCCTGGTATTTGCATAAAACACCTCTGTTCTCCAGGTGCGTCAGACTAAACCTCATCTCAGGTCTGCACCCTGACAATTCATCAACCATCTCTTTCTCTGTGTGTTTACATTTTTCAGAACTATTTTTCACTAATATTCATTCAACATTTATTGAGGTTCTCCAATGCCACTGTGTGCTACATAGTATATTGGGTGCTGGAAAGATTAAAATCTGAATATGACACAGTGCCTGCCCTAAGATGCACTGTTCTTGTTTTTGTTTTAGTTTGGTTGATAGTACCAGATCCTCACAGATTGGCTTACAGTGTCAGTGAGGGGAGAGAGCAGAGGAATATCCATGAAAATCTAATAGGAGCCTAGGTAGGGTCAGGTGTCACAGATCCTGGAACTTGGGGTGATTCTGAGTCTGAGATTACTCCAGGGACCTCACTGTAGATCTCCAGTGTTAATGCCACCAGTTCGTCCCCTCTGCTTATGGCCTCCTTCCTCTGGCTCCTGCTGGGCTTTTGTTTTAAACACTGCTCAGTTCAAATTCCAGAAAGAGACTCTTATTGCCTTACCTGGCATCTGCCATTTCTGTTTGAATAGAGCTGTTTTTCCTGTTGCTGGCAAGACTGCACATTTGCTACCCTTGAAGCTGCTACAGCACCACTCCCTCCCTCTCTGCCATTTCCCACCTTCTGTGCTGACTTCCCATTCCCAGCTTGTGGTGTGGGGAGAGAACAGAGGCCCAAGGCTGTCTCCTTAGTGAGGGATGTGTCCTGTTAAGCCCCGCGATTGACTTGTCCACTGCATTCTGCCAGTAGCTTCCTAGCCACACATGCATCTGCCTAATATAATCCAATTATCTATCATGTACTATTTCTTTTCTTTTTTTCTTTTTTTTTCTTTTCTTTTCTTTTTTTTTTTGAGAAAGAGTCTTGCTGTTTCACCCAGGCTAGAGTGCAATGGTGCAGTCTCAGCTCACTGCAACCTCCACCTCTGGAATTCAAGCGATTCTCCTGCCTCAGCCTCCTGAGTAGCTGGCCCTACAGGCGTGCACCACCACACCCTGCCAATTTTTATATTTTTAGTAGAGGCAGGGTTTCACCATGTTGGCCAGGCTGGTCTCAAATTCCTGTCCTCAAGTGGTCCACCTGCCTTGGCCTCCCAGAGTGCTGGGATTACAGGCTTGAGCCACTGCACCCGGCCATGTACTATTTCTTAACATTCTGCAACATATAGGCCAGATGGCAAATCCAGTCACCAATAACATACCTTTTACAATAGTAGAGGAAAATAATCTTTTCCTAGCTGGTAATTAACTTCATGAGCGCAAAGTGTTTTCATCATTGAATCCTCATCTTCCACAACAATCCTTATCTTCCTGGCCCAGAGTAGACATCGGCAAGTATTAGTTAAATGGAGAGTGGAGGTCTGCTAGGTAAGCTGGTGAATTTTTCAGTGTCCCCCGTGGACAGAAAGCAGGTCCTGTATGCCTCCTGTGCCACTGTGATGTGTGATGCAGTAGTGAGAACACAGTGGGCATGCAGTAGACACCGCTGACTAATCCTTCAAACTGTTTTTTGTTTCCACTTGAGTTTTGTCTCCTTCAGCTAATGCCTGGTCTCTTATTGGCAGAGTAAGTGCCATTGGGAAGTTGTCACATACTTCTAGCCAAGACCGATTTGTCACACTTCCCTTAGCTCCCACTGCCCAATAAAGGAAAAAGTGAACACATTTTGAGTCCTGAGGCTTAGTTATCATAAAACTCGACAAAGAGTGTAAAATACTCAGAGCAATACATAAGTTTCACATAGCCATCAACAGAATCTCTTACAGAGCCCATTATCTTGTTATTAACAAGAATGTGTATTCTTGTTCCAAAGCTGACTGACCAGAGTGTTTGTGTTAATTGACCTAGTTAGCCTATGTCTCTAAATGTATAATTTTTTTAATAGAATGATTGCTCCATAGCCCAGCATTTTAAGTTTGATATTTGTACTCCATGAGTCAAGGCTTGGGTGAGGAATCCCAAAACGGCATAACCAAAATGGTAAGATTTTGTGTCCAGATAATGCAAGGCCTTATCCTTCATTTTATAAACAGATGAGGCCTGGATAAGTTTAATATTCTATCAGTGGCAGAGCAGAATCCAGAATCATGATGTGCTGATGGCTAGCAATGAATTTTCTCTTCCTATACTATACAAAGTCAGGCAGAAACCTCTTCTTACTTGATTTTATTTCATTTTATTTTGTTTTGTTTTGTTTCAAATAGCCATGGTCAACCATTCATATCCCAGAAAGTCTAGAAAAGGTGTGAAAAATAATGAGTTTTTGCTTATAGGCAGATGGACTTACAGAGTTTGAAAGAGGTCAGGAGCAGCAGCCACATGGAGCAGGAGGTGGGGCAGGCATTTGTCTTACCTGCCTCTCCTGTACCTGCCCTTGTGGAAGTCAGTTAAATCCCACCATGGGGGATCTGTCTTTGTTCTGGCACACCCCATAATAGGGAAGGAAAATGCTCAGGAATTTTGGGAATTTTTTTTTTTTAGGTGTAGTGTTCTGTCTTGTTTTGTGTTTACTAAAACAAAATAGTTTGTGTCTTAAAGGCTTGTATCAGAGGTAAGCTTGGCACTTCACTTGCACCTGTGGCATTTGAGGCACAGCTGAGTTGTTCATATATCTTTATCAGCAGGCAGCACTGCAGTGGTATGTTATCAGAAAAGACAGCTATTAGTGGTAACATGCAGAATCCAGCCAGGCACTTCCTCAACTGGCTGGGGAGAACTTCTGCAGCTCCAGTGATATCTCACTTCATATTTACAGTCCAAGGCCCTGTGTGGCTTGGGAGCGCTCCGTTGCTGCCTGTCAGCCTGCCCAGCTGAGCATCAGCAGCCTTTGGTTTGCTTTCTTAGAACCCAACTTTCTTTCCCTTTGTCTGTTTTCTTTAACTTTTTTTTTTAACGTCCATTTTATTGCATCACCAGCCCAGCAGCACAGGCGTTGCTTGAGAGAAGGTGCCGCATGGATTAGGTTGACTTGCTCCCTGAGCTCTTGGGAGAGGAGGGCACAACATAACTCTGTTCGCTGCCAGCATGTGGCTTCACCTGGCTTTCAGCAGCAACGATAACTGACTTTTTGGCTTCAGAATGTTAACATTTGTGTGGTCTCCTTTCTATCAGTGGACAGCATATTTTTTGCTCTGTTCCTTGGTCCCTTAGTATACAAAAGCAAGTCTAGAAACTTGATAAACCCTCAGTTGGAGCACTTTTTTAACTCTGCAAGAAAGCCAGCAGGACCTGCCCCGTCCTTCCATCCTTCTGTCTTTACACCTCAGTCAATACCAGTGTTTTTCAAACTGAGTATCTGTCCCACTCGAGGTTTTAAATCAATTCAGTGTCATAGCCATCTTGGATTTTTCCTTAATCAAATGGTGAACAGAAGAGAGACTGTCAGTATAACATATATAGTCAAGATTAACCATTGTTTTGTGGAAACATAATAATTGCTAAGCTGGCCTCCAATAAAAATAACCCCCCAAATAAATAAATAAATACATAAATACTGTTCTGCAAAAGGTAATATCAAGATGGCAGAGAAGGAAACCTCAGGAAATGGTCTTCCTGCCTAAACAATTGCACGGCGGAATCTGCCTGATGTGACTATTTTGAAACTCTGGAGTCTGTTGAAGGCTTCTTACTTCCAGTGGTTGTCTACGGTGTCTGTACCCATATTTAAATGTGTATGTGGGTCGTAGTAAGAATAAAAAGTTTGAAAAATGCCCATCTACAGTATCTTCTATCTGTAGATGTAGCTTGGCTCAGCAAATTTCTGATACTCAGACATTCAGCTATCATAAACCCTGTCCTGCTATCCTGGCCCTGACTTTGTACCTTAGTCTGGGAATAGACTCTGCCTCTGCCTGATGGGAATGGATGTGAATGGATGTTTACTTATTTCCACTTGAAAAAGGGCACAGAAGCACCGTACTTCAGCTTCCTACGCTTGTGCGCTGGAGCTCAACTGCTGGGAAGTGGACTAGCAACATAACAAACGCCCTTCTTTGCCTTTGTGTCTACATAGAGTGGTTGGGATTTGGTTTCCACAGGCCCAAAGGACTATCTCATGAAAAATGTTTTGAATATCTTTCTGCTTGATTTGTTTAATTCCCTGGCCCACTGAGCCATCATGTTTTCTCAATTTAATCACTTGGTGGTCTCCGGGATTCAGGGGAGCTACTGCAATCTCTGTAGCCTGACCAACCTGGTGAGATTTCAGAATACCAAGAGAGTGACAGAAGAGTAGAGTGATACTCAATAAGTGAAGCTCAGAAATCTTTTGTGCCCTCATAGTGAAAATTCAACCCCTTAGTTCCTGCTGCCCAGTGTGGTACCCTAGCTACATCCCAGTTCTAGTCCCCAGTTCATAGCAGCCCCACCCAGCAGCACCCCAGTCCTGTCCTGCCCAAATGGCTGCTAAGAGTCAGAAACAAACTGAACACTTGTTTTAGCATTATGCCTGTTTCTGCAACAATGCTTTTTCTCTGGTTATGTGGCAAGATTGTTCAATGGAATTGTTTATTTTTCTCTCTGATGATTTTGTTCTTGCTTAGTTTGCAGATATAAAAATAAAAGTGTTTTGGCTATTGATGTAAAAAACATGGGCCATCTTTCATTCCATTTTTCTCTAGCCTCATCTCTCCCTGCAGGGTTAATCTCAGGCTCCTTGGCTCATGAGTTTATTGCTATCTTTTACAAAAATACATTCCACCCCTCCCTTGCAGGCCAGCACTGAAGTGCCAGGAATGAGGCACCCTGGTGATCTTCCTAGGCATGTGACACTTGGGTGGGGTCTTCATCTATCCTATCTTTTCAAGGGTGGCAGAATGGTCCTTGCTGTCACCTCAAGCTGCTCTCCTGTGGCAGTCTTTCTCCTGGCCTAGCATTTTATTTGATATGGGGTATTCCATTTGTGAGGCCTTGGGGCTCAGAGAGAAAGCTCCATTCTTCATCTTCGGAAAGCCCAATATATAGCCTATTCCCTTCCTTCTGAGCTTTGTCATCTTGAATCAATGCCCTGGCCAGAAACATGAGCAGCACCTAGCTTTATTCATACATAGAGATGTACCTTCTGTCGTAGCAGCAGTGGGACCTTGTCTCCCCCAAGCAGGTGTTTGCCATCACCGAGACACCCTGCTTCTGCTGCCCCTATGCCAGATCTCTTGTACATTCCCTTGAGGCTGTTTGTAAATAAAAGGTAGCACCTCTTAGTTCTGCCTTACTGCAGCAGGAGAGATCACCAGTGATTCAGAGACACACATACTCCATGCATCCTCCCCCAGATCTTCATCATTTTCGTTTCCTGTGTCTCTAGCCCAGTTCCACTTTTTGTGAAATTATGTCTGTAATTATATAGCGTCATTATAGCTACAGTGCGAATTTTTCTGAAATATTTGTAAGTCTCAGGTATCAAAATGTAGCATATTTCATGGTCTGTCACAGATGACCACTGTTAGTGGTAAATATACTTGCAAAACTAACGGGTTGACTCAAAGAAAGAAAAGGCAGTCTCACTTGGTTAGTGAGCACTTTGTACAGAATCCTGGGGTTAGATACAAAAAAAGTTTGAAGGATAGGATTCTGTCTTCAGGAACAGGTTGGTTATGGGGGTCAAAGAGGATTTTGAGGTTTTGAGCACGGGAATTGCTAAGAGTGATAATGACGATACAGATAATATTAATAATAGGATAAATTGAACCTCTTCATGTGGCAGGCATCGTTCTAAATAATCTCTCCTAGTTCACACTGCAACCTTAAGTGGATATATTATAATATCTGTTTTACAAGTAGGGAAACTGAGACTTTCTGAGTAATTTGGCTAAGGTCGCACAGCTAATAAGCGATACAGTTGGGATGTGAAGCTGGGTTTCTTTGGCTCCGGGCACCTAATATTTCATCAGTATTCTGAGGTGTTTTGCTTTTCTTTCTGTCTCTCATTCTGAATGAAAAGCTGATGATACTATTGTCCAAAATACACCCAGAGTTGAGAGGGGAGGCTTATTTGAAAAGTGACACCGAATTAACACTTTTGAATTTGGTGTAAAAGTCAGACAGCAAGGAGAAAATGTCCAGGAGTCAGTGAGAATGGCACGTAGGAGGCAGAATGGCTGGGATATCAGTAGGTGAGGGAGCCATTTCTGTACGAGATGGCTCAAGCTGCGAGACTGTGGGACCATCAGTTGGAACAGTGCAGGATGAGGAGTTCTTGCTTATCTTACTTGGAAGGCTCCTTGCCCCATGTGCTCTTGATAATTCCTGGATGCCATGGCTGAGAGCCCCTATCCATTGGTTCTGCTGTGATAGTGTTGGTTTTTTCCACCTGGAGAGAACTAAACCCCTCCTCCACTTCTCCCATTACCTCTGTCTTCGTCTCAGATAGAATGGATGGAAGTTAGATTTAACGCCTGCTTCATTGGAGGTGTCAGGGGACCGTCCTTATTGGACAGCAAGCCTAGTGGGCACCTTTTCATCACAGATTCTCCTTTTCTCCTGACGCAGGCATTGAATGCCCCAGAGGAGCCCGAAACCTCCCAGGCTTGGTGCAGGAAGGAGAGCCCTTCAGCGAGGAAGCTACACTTTTCACCAAGGAACTGGTGCTGCAGCGAGAGGTAGGACACCTTCCTGTTGCTTCTTCTGTGAGGAGGGGTGACAAAATAAGGCTCCCTTGGTCTGCCATGTCAGAGATCAGTCTGTTGCTTTTTCCACTGCTCAGCCTTGCACATCCATAATCCATTCTTGTGTCTGCCCACATCGTATTTCCCTGAGCCCTGCTTCATTGGCCAGCCACCCCCAAATTGCTCCCCTCCACTGGTGGCCTGGGATGTGTGGTGAACACCAGGCCAGCCCAGCCAGGCTCCTGATGCAGAGAGCTTACATCTTTGCATTCTTCCTCCTTGGTGAATTAGCCTGAGCTGCCTGCCTCCAGCTGGATTTAGAAGCTTGACTAACCCTGTCAGGGGCCAATTTTCTTTGAACATTTATTTGTATCTTTGAGTAATTGCATTTTCTGTAGCAGGTTTTCTGACTTAATTTAATTGTATTTCTGTTTCTGCCTGTTGGGCTGGCTCTTGCACGCAGGAGTTAGGATCTCAGCTGCTGTGGTGCCCTTCTACCTGCTAATTTTGCTCAAGCCTTTGTTAACAGATCCATCTTCTGTCCAGGAGGATACCAGCCATTTGTCCTGCTAGGTGGGCACAAGAAAGGAGCAGTGGGGAGGTGTGCTTGGCTCAGCCTTAGGATTTTTAGATCTGCCATTGTCCCCATTTCTTTTACAATCATCTATAGGGTCCCTCCAGCTTTCATAATACTCACAGAGGTACAAGGTTCTAGGGTCCTAGAGGCTGTCTCTCTAATGAGTCTTTGTAGATCTTTGAGAGCAGATGCGTGGACTTCTTTAGGATGCTTAGTGATAAAAATACCTGTTTATAAGCTTCAGCTTCTCAAGCTGATTTGAATTGCTAAGAAATACATGATGCGTGAGAGAACAAGAGAACACGCCAGTCCGAGATGCTTATGTTGGACTATCCTGGCCTTGAGAGAAGTGTTGGTTGCCACCTCTTGGATATTTCTTTAGTGCTTGCCTTCTTATTTTGTAGAAGAAAGTGGAGTGGCCAAACAAATCCTGAATTCTCAGTTCCATTTCCCAAACATCAGCTACAACATCTGCTTTGTTGGCTGTCCGTACAATGATTGGGGGATTGGGGGGCTTAATTGTGTCATCAGATTCACATTGCCCTCCATTTCATTTTTTGTGAAGATGTTTTTGTTAAGATGCTTATAAAGATGCTTGCCAAGTAAAAATCCTTATATTGACATGGAAGGTGCTTCCCCCTCTCCTGTTTTGTAATTACACAATGCTGCCTGAATTTTTATCAATTAAAAATAACCCCGTGCAAGAGAAGTATTTCAAAAATCCAAACACTCCAGTTGTCTATAAGTGCCTGTTGCAATTTTTGAAGTGGCCCAGGGATTAAGTGGATGGGGCAGATATTGTAGAATTTCCCTCTAATTTTGGATAATGAACTGCAAAGTAACTACGTTGGTAAAAGCAGCTGAGTCTGTTGAAATTCATAACTTAAAGACATTGCCAAGGATGCAGCAACAGATTTTTGTTTGTCTGTTGTGCTTCGGATGGAGGAAGGAAATTCCTTCATTGGATTGCCCAAGGCATTGGTTGGTGGCATTCTCATCATTTGCTAAGTCAAACTTCTCACCATCATTTGTCTTCCTACATCATTGTCTCCTAAAGTTTCTTTCCCTTTCTTTTTCAACTGTCTTTTTCCCAGCCACCTTTCTTCTTGATCATGTTTCTGGCCCACTGATGAGATCCAGAAGTACAAGGGGGTCAAAGAGAATACTGATCACTAAAAAGAGTGAGTGGCCCAAAGCTCTTTTACGCGCCCATGGTTATTGCGACCTCACCTTTGTCTTATATTTGCTAATACTTGACTGTTAAAAAAAATTTTTTTTTCTCCAGTTTTCTTTGGGGAAACTCTTTGGTGCTCTTGGCATGTAATTGAGTTTGCAGATCCAGAGTTGATCTTTCTTGATTATAGTGGCCCAATCTTTCATATCCCTAGGTTGAGGGTCTCAATAAGAACCTTTCTGCATTTTCTTAACTACTTATATGATTACTTGGGCTGGCCATTTTGAAAGTTCTTTACACTGAGAAAATGTGAGTATTCCCTAAACTATGAATAATTCAAAAATCTGACTAAAAGATCCGGTCATAGCCTACTGTTCTGAACATTTCCTTTATATTATGTATGAAAACTGTTTTCTGAACAGTGTAGGAATGGAGAGGTTTGTGTTTTGTTACAGGCTTATTCATTTACTTTTACCTATGTAGTACCTCCATTTTTATTTCATAAGTTGTCCTGGGGAATGCTTCTCTTTGTCCTACTCCCCCCACCCCACAAAGATCTAGCAGAAGAGGAATGTCCCAGGACATTGGTACTCCTAGATGCAGAGGTCCTTCCCACCACCCTCAGTGGAAGTCCTGAGCAATGCATGGATGCCTGAGTGTGGGCCCGTGACCTCCCACCTCATGCAGCTCTTACCTTCCAGGCAGCCTCTATCTTGCCCACAGGGCATGACAGTGCAGGAACTCTCCTGGAGCTGAGCCACTGCTAGGATGGCTGCAGTTAAACTGGTTTTTTGCACCTTTTACCTGTTCCCTTGATCATGAGTTTTAGCTCTGATAACCAGGCATTTTGAAGATGTGATTGTCCTTGGCCCTGCCCCATCCCTTCCCTTTAAAGTTTTAAATTTTTTTTGTATCTTTTCTTTGGCCAGAATTTCTCTGTCCCCTGCATGCTTTCCTCGGTTATCATAAATCTGCATTATCCTAGGACAGATGAAGCCCACAGATTTTAGGATTTCAAAGTACTTCCTGGGCCCCTTTGTGTGATCCGACAAAGGCCAGGTCATCAAGTTGGACTTCCCTATGTGAAACCATAAACTGACCTGAGAAAGATACAGAGGGGAGAGGAGCTGTGTAACGGTAACTGCCCCAGGCCAGCCTTCTGCCAGGCAGAGAACAGGAAGCTGGCATGCAGAGTGTCTGGCACTGGTAAAATTACACCATGTTTATAAGTGCATCGTCCTGGCTTTAGGTGGGCCATGCAGGAATTCCTGCCTGAATTATAGTCTTTCCATCTCATATCTTCATGTGGAGCCCTCAAGCTTTAGACAAGTCTTTTATCTCTGTTTTCAGGTGGCTCCCATTATCTTGAGACCTCATAATGCTGCTTTCCTTAAATTTGTTTTACAGTGACGCACAGAGTCAGCACAGAGCTACTCACATTTCTGGCCACCACTCGGCTCCATTATCTTGACTTCTCTCCTGCCCCCTTACATTGCATTTCTTCTTTTACACCACCATTTTACATGTTGCTCCTCCTTAGCCATTGGTTCCTATTGGCTTTTGTTCTGTTACCTGAGTTGGAAATCTGGGAGGACAATTCCAACTCAGTGGTCTGGGCATTCTGGTGCTGCCAGCCCCAGGGCAGGAAGAACAATAAATGAGACACTGTGCCATTACCTGCTTCTCTGACCTTGAAGCACAAAGCAGCCAGGGAACTCTCAAATGACGATCACTTTTACTCAAAAAAAAAAAAAAAAAAAAAAAAAACCAGTAAATTCAGTCTTTCTTTCTAGCCTGACTCCGCTGGTATTTAGGACGGGTGGGCAAATCTGTGCCACTGCCAGTTTTTACAATAAAGTTTCACTGAAACACAGCCATGCTAATTCTGTTTTTTTGTTGTTGTTGTTTTGTTTGTTTGAGATGGAGTCTCGCTCTGTCGCCCAGGCTGGAGTGCAGGGGCGCGATCTCAGCTCACTGCAACCTCCACCTTCTGGGTTCAAGCAATTCTCCTGCCTCAGCTTCCCAAGTAACTAGGATTACAGGAATGCGCCACCACGCTCGGCTAATTTTTTTTTTTTTTTTTTTGTATTTTTAGTAGTGATGGGGTTTCACCATATTGGCCAGTCTGGTCTTGAACTCCTGACCTTGTGATCCGCCCACCTCAGCCTCCCAAAGTTCTGGGATTGCAGGCATGAGCCAACCGCGCCTGGCCTGGCCATGCTAATTCTTTCATATATTGTCTATAGCTGCTTTCACACTATAACAGCCGAGTTGTGTAGTTATGACAGAGGCTATATAACTTGCAAAGCCTAAAATATTTACTATCTGTTCCTTTACCAAAAAGTTTGCTGACTACTGCTGTATATGGTATGCTGAATTGGGTTTCAATGGCTTGTAATAGCCCTGAAAATTTAAGTTGGCTCTCCTCTCCCCTGCCATTGAGGCTGGACTGCATGAGATTAATGTATCTGTTGGCTGTAGCTGTGACTATGAGCTGAGTGCCATGTCCCATTGGGTAGCATGTACTTGGTGACCCATGCCCCACATACAGCTGACTCTTTAAGGCAGTTCCCTGCCACACAGTCAAGGACAGGAAGCTATAGTGTGACTTCCCAGATGGGGAGTTGTGCCTGTTACTAGCATCCCCCAGAAGTAGTGATGAGAGATAGCATTAGCTAATGGGTAAATAACTGGCTTAAAAGTGTAAACTCCTAGGTTTTCACACTCCAGTTTTTATATGGTCCTGCATATGTGATTCTTTTCTGCCTTGCCATTCCTAAAACACTGATTTAGCAATCCCAAGCCATCCTTTCCTTTTTGCAGCCCTTGTTCTGAATAAAACAGTGATTTCAGATCTCTTCTCACTTTCTTCCAGAAGGCAGCTAGCCAGCACATATTCACTGACCAGTTGCTGCCTGCACAGCAGTGTTTTCACTGCTGTGTTGGAGAAACCTGAACTCTTGAGAGAAAGGGCCATAAGGTATTATTTAAAGAGATCAGTGTCATGGTTTAACTCACTTCACAGTTCCAGGCTGTAGGAGGTACAGTTTCTGAGAACAGGGGCAATGTATGTGGGTTTGGTGATCATTTCTAAGGCCTTTTTCGATGACCCCTTTGTCTTCTCTGAGACATAAGAATTGCTCTTTGCTGCTGCCTGAAAAATGATGTCCTCATGCTGGACAGCCCCAGCTGAAAACTCAGGCTGCTGCCTTGACCTATTTCCCTTCTCCCTGCTGGCATTAAAAGGGAGGATGTCCCCCGGGGAGCTCATTCTGCAGGCTGCAGTGACCAGGGCAGAGTCCTGGGTTTCCTCTCTCTCCCTTACTCCCTGCTTTAAAAAGAAAAAAAAAAAAAAAGATACAGAAAAACATTATAAGCAACTGTTGCCATTGGGGAAAAAAATGTATTTATGTTTCAGGGGAATGTGGCCTCAGCCTTGAATATTGGTGTGTATTTATGAAGGGGTGTGTGTCTGGGAAATAAAACTTAGAATACAAGAAAAAGTGATTTCATTTCTTTCATTGTAGCTCCAAGTGTGCTGTATCGTGTCTGAAATAGATAAACTGCTCTAAGCAGTTTCTAGTTTATCTCAATCTCTGTCCTTCCTGTGCCCTCCGTCCTTTCCCTACATCACCCCACAAGCACTGTGGTATGTGCTCTGTTAGTCCTTCCCATTCCATCTCTCTGCGCAGGCTCCTTCCCTATCGAGGAGACCCACAAGAGAGGGAACACTAGCAAAGTTATATCTCCAGATCAAAGGGATGAGGACAGTTCAAGCCACAGGGAATTCCAAGAAAGTAAAGGACACCTGGCGAGGGTGAATCCAGTGCAGCCTACTCTCCTGACTCTCCCTGATTGCCATGTCCCTTGGGAACCCTCACTGAGCCACTAATAATTACCTGCTAGAAAAGCAAGCAGGCTGTCTGGCAATGTCATTTATTTTCACAAAGTCCCCTTATTCTAGATGATCTCAGCCACTGCCCAGGAAAAAGGGGACATGTTATGGTCAGCTTTCTAAGTAGCTCTCTCATCCCACAAGCTTTTAAAGGCTGTTTGGGGGCTAAGACCTTTCTCACCGCCCCACACATGCTTGACAGTTCATCACCCACCAGTGGTCTTTAATTTCAAGCAGTTTATTCTTAGTTAAGGGCTATTTTCTTTGAAGAAGGCTCAGGTAAGAAAAACTCCTGTCTTAATAGTGATCAAACCTTAATTTTATATAGCTTTTTCTCATTTTAAAAGTGTTTTCATGCATAATATTTCATTTTAATCTCACAGCAAACCTATAAGAAAAATATTAACCCTGTTTTACAGTTCAAGAAACCAGAATGCACAGTAACTTGCCTCTGTTCACAGAGCTAATGGTAAGACATATACTAAAACTCAAATATCTGCATTCCAAATCAAATGTTTTTTCTCTTCAAATCTTACCAGTTTTGCTTTTAGAAGGCAATAATTATTTTAGCCATATTTTACCATTTTTCAACCATAGAATACCTGGAACTAGTTAAAGGAATAGTAGAGGACTTCCCTGAAAGTCCCACATTGACTAAGAGTCAGTCTTCTATAGGGCATGGATTCTGATCCTGGATGCTTCCAAGACTGCAGAGGAATTTGAAGGATTGGCTATGCCCATGCCTCCCCTAAATATTTACTCTGCTCTTGCCACAGCTCCTGTGTCTATTGATTGTCTGATTCCTGCGTCATCTGCTGTTTGATTTTTGTGGGCCTTACTTTTCCCATTTGCTCATGTATGTCTATATTCCTGTATCTAATCTTTCTTAAAAGACAGATCTGACTGTGTAGGTGCATTTGTTTAAAAATATATATATATAACTTCCCATTGCCTCTGGGATAAAGTCTCATCTCAGTTTACATATATTCTTGATAACCTCTCCAACTTTATGTCTCACCACCCCTACTCACTTCATAATTTATGCCTTATCAGAATAGACCTATTACACTGGCAGTTCGCTATATATACCATAACATTTTGTCTCTCCCATCTCTCAGGTAGACTTACACTCTCGGCCCAGCACATCAGTCATCCCCCTTGCTTGCTTTCACACCTGTTCACGCCTGTTCTGGAAGGTGCATCACCTTTTCTTGGAAGCCTTCCCTTGCTCTCCCAGGCTAGATGAGACATCCTTCCATCAGTTCCCACAGCACCCTGTGCATACATCTGTTGTGTACTTACCAATAGTATACAAGGGACCTATGACCCAAGTCTCTCCCCACTAGCTTGTAAGCTCCTCACAGACAGGAACCATGTTTTGTCTTCGTACTCCAGTGCCTAGTATATAAGAGATACTCAACAAATAGATATTTGTCAAATCAACTAATTGATTCCCTGTGACCTAATTCTAGAGAATGGGAAGAAGGCCTGTTATTTTGTTGTCCTTTATGGTTCTTTAGGAAAGCTCTCCAAGCTCGGCATTTGTCAGGGTGGGAGGAAAACTGTTGAAGTATTGAGGCTGGACACATGGCTGCTAATTCATCAACTTCTTATTGAAAAAGTCCATAGCCAAAACCTGACTGTGCACTTACTATAGGACCCTCACCTGCCTGGGTCTCCCTGTCTGTCCAGCCAGTATAGTTAAAGGTAATGAGATAATGATGAGTGTTTTGAAAAATGTTTAGTGTTCAAATAGAAACCATTCATGTCCCTTCACTCTCCAAACATAGTCTGCAAATCTGTCCCTCTCTGGTATGTTTCTGTTTTGTGGATTAGACTGCTAAATGAGCGAGGAGTTAATTTGGAATTTCAGGTCAACAAATTCCTGTTTGGAGATGGGCTATAAGCTCTTCCTGAATACCAGGTTGTTATCTGTCTATTACAGCCCCTTCACTTCTGGGCTCCTGGCCCTTTGCGAAGTACTTCCAAAAGCCCTAGAGGGCAGGCCCTCAAATCCCATTCCAGCCCCTAAATGAAAGTGGCATCACAAGGAGAAGAGTTGAGGTAGAAATGTACCATGGGGGATGCTGCCCCATTGCCTTTCTTCCCCTGACTGCTGGGCTTCCCCTATCAGCTTTTAACGTCTGGAAGGAGCCGAGTCTCCAGTCACTGGTGGCCTTCCCCAAGCAAGCTCAGCAGCATGTGCTGATAGGTGCCAATGCTGTGCTGGCTCCAGTGGGATTCCTCTCTGCAAAGCTGCTGGCTCAGCTCGGCTGTTTCCCTATTCCTCTCCTTAGAACTTTCATAGCCAGTCAAGCATAGAATTGCATCCATTCTTCTGAAATAGGTACTGTGCCTGATTTTTCATTAGCTTGGCCAAGATCCTATATTACCTGTAATTATGTCATACGGGCTGACTGGTGTAGGTTTGATAGGCCTCACTGCTCTCCAGAGGCTAGTGTTCCTATCCCAGGATGGCTGTTGAGATTAGGAGTGGAATGAGGAATAGTTTAGGACCACACGAGATTTGGCCTCCTTGGAACATGTAGGAAGGCCTCAAGGATGTGATTCTAGCCCAGGGAAGAAAATCCTTTTCAGCAGACGCTACGCTTCCCTTCCCTTCCCCTAGGGAATGGGTCCCTACTATAGTAAACTCTTCCTTAAGAGAGTTTTGTTTTCTCGTCAGATCAATTTGTTTTTCTTAATGTTATTCCTATTAAAAAAAAAAAAAAAAGAAGAAGAAGAAATACAGTCTTTAGACCTGACAGTTTTACTTTTCCTCTCCATCTTTACGTCTGACCCAGCTCAGCCCAGAGTAAAGACATAAAAGCCTCACGTGCGATTTCCTCTTGCGTTTTTTCTGCTAGAAGGGTCCATAGTACTTACTTTATGCCTCATCTCAATTGAGGCTGGATGATGAGGATAGTGGGCAGTGATTGCCATTGGAGAATGCACATACTGGATCACATAAGGTCATGAAAGTCCTTGAAACAGAGCCTAGCTAAGCAGAACCCTTGCCACTCATGGTATTCCAATACCCATCTGACATGAAATGGTATTCTTAATGAGCCATTCCTATGGAAGACAGCTATTGCCAGGTACATTCAGTCTCCTGGTCTCCCTCTCTTATAGCTCTGTAGGGCCTATGACCTAGAACAAATGGAAAAATGTTATCAGGAGGAAGAGACTGCTGGATTCCCCCAAGAGGTAGGGTTTGTGCTAGAAGAGCTGGGTGCCATTTATTTCATTTAGATATATCAGATGCTCCTAGTAACAATTCCTGGTTTCTCTTACCTCTTTAATCATCCTCAATAGTCACTGCTTCTTGAGCTTTGGTGAGTGTTCTCTAAAAAAGAAAAAGATGGAAGCTAACATTTTTAATAACAAAGGGCTGAAGAAAGGCAGCTCGGAATTTTTATTTTTCAGGTGAAATACGTTATTGTGAAGTCTATTAACTTCCTTCCGGAAGCCTAATTTGGCAGTATCTACAGACAAGCAGATAATTTCTTGACAAACTAAAGATGACCTCACACAGACCTGCCCACTACTTGTTTTCAGAAGACCTTCTGAACCCAGAGCATTGGCCAACACCCATGCAGACTTGAGTTTGAGTGTGAGCTTGCTTTGCTTTGCTTTTTTTTTTTTTTTTTTTTTTTTGAGACAGGGTCTCACTCTGTTGCCCAGGCTGGAATGCAGTGGCACAATCATGGCTCACTGCAGCCTCAACCTCCCAGGCTCAGGTGACCCTCCCACCTCAGCCTCTCAAGTAGGTAGGACTACAGGCACATGTCCCCATGCCCAGCTAATGTTTTGTGTTTTCTGTAGATAGAGGGTTTCGCCATGTTGCCTAGGCTGGTCTCAGACTCCTGGGCTCAAGAGATCTGCCTGCCTCAGCCTCCCAAACTGCTGGGATTACAGGCATGAGTCATTGCACCTGGTAAGTGAACTTTAATGTGGCATGTTTGGAGTGTCTTTAGGCTTCAGGCCTCCCTGTTCTGTTTGTCCTAAACATTGCAAGCTATGCCCATTGTCTGAATATCCACTGTGGAATTACATAATTCATCTCATATCTTTTTAGAACACAGCTCTTAATATATAATAGCAGCAAGGCTACCTGAGCCACTAGCAAAGCACAAGCAGACTGTAGACTGCATTTGTTCTCCAGGTAATAGTAACATTGTGGTGTTTCACATGTGACTCCCCCAAGGACACAGGGGTGACTGTTCTGGTGAATGAGCTGACCTTCACCCTGCCCTGTTCTTGCCATTAGCATGCCCACTCCCTGTGTCTGTTGCCAAGGACTTGAAGAGAACCTCCGTATTCCAAACCTGGCTTTATTGATGAACTTCCCACTTGCTACTCCACCCGTGACGGTTTCTGGTCAGCTACACTTAAATGGATTTTGAAAATGAAAGTGACCAATGGTCTGTTATGAAATGCTGTGGTGCATGAAATAAGATTATGAGCAAGCTTGAGAACTAACAACAGAGATACCCTAACCTGGTCAAAACAACATGTTTCACATAGTGAGAAAGACTCTTCTTCAGGACATTTAAGGGCGTCTTTTCCTTCTTAACATAAACTCTGTTAGCATGTGAAAAGTCAAACCTAGGTTCTCATTCCATCTTCACCATTTGCTGTCTGACCATGGACACATTCCTTAACCTCTCTAAACTGAGGGCAATCTCAGTGCCTATTAGAATTTAATATGAAGGCTATCCCTAGCGTTGTGCAATGCAGCCATCCTGCTAAACCTAATTGCCTCACCTATGTAAGGAGGGTACCTTCTCACTAGGGTTATTGTGAAAATTAAGTGTACATGTAAACTGTTCCTCACGACCCAAGATATTAAACACTCAGTGAATGGTAGCTTGCAGCATCATTTTTTTTATTAATAGAAATTCTCTCAGCCGGGTACAGTGGCTCATGCCTGTAATCCCAGCACTTTGGGAGGCCGAGGTGGGCGGATCACCTGAGATTGGGAGTTCGAGACCAACCTGACCAACATGGAGAAACCCCATTTCTACTAAAAATACAGAATTAGCTGGGTGTGGTGGCGCATGCCTGTAATCCCAGCTACTTAGGAGGCTGAGGCAGGAGAATCGCTTGAACCCGGGAGACAGAGGTTGTGGTGAGCCAAGATCACGCCACTGCACTCCAGTCTGGGCAACAAGAGCGAAACTCCATCTCAAAAAGAAAGAAAGAAAAAAAAAAGAAATTCTCTCAGGGCTTAACTGAAATTTAGGATTTGAACTTCAGTATGCACAAAACCTATGCACAGCCTAGTAGAGTTCTAGGCTGGATCTAGGTATGTGTGTTGTGAGCAGCATTCAGATTAGAATCAACAAAGAACAACCCTCCCAGTGCTCTTCACTCCCCCAGCCCGTCTAAGCCAGTGATGGCACATACGCATATGCTACCCTTATTCGGGTCGTCCACCCATGGCAGATATTGCCAGTCAGTCACCGCGCTGCTCTGGCTCAGGGCTCAGATCCTTCTCAAAACAGGGATCCTTGCTACTACTACCAGTTGAGAGGATTTGGCACTTAATGGAAACCTATTTTCCATCCTTGGTCTAAGTTTGCAAAGGAGTATTTAAGTACCCTCAGGGCATCAGCCATTCCTTTATTCCGTGAAGTAAAATAACATAAGGTCTCTTTGTCTCTGATTCCTTATGGTCCCACACATTAGGCAGTATTACGTTCAGTAGAAAACCAAAGGTCTGGAGGTAATGCCAGCAAGTCCTAACCTATGCAAGATGCCTTTTCTAGACTTGGCTATGGACTGATAAAGTGATCACCAAGGGAGGGGTGACACCAGGACTGCACACATACCTCATGGATGTCTAAGGAATAATGGTTTGAGCATCTTTGCCATATTCTCCACTTGCCATGCGGGTATTTGGAAACTAATCTGCCAACAGTGAGGGCTCTCTGCTTTTTCTCTGTTGATGCAGGTCTTCTCTCACATTGTCACTGCAACTTGAAAATGAGGGATACGGGTATGAACTATCTAGATCCTGGCCATCACAGGCTTCCTTATCCTCTGACAGAATAGCATTGCTCCTTTGTGTCTCCATACTTTCCTGCCATGACCACGACAATCCAGGATTGCCACAGATTTGTCCCTGACCTGCATTAAGTTGAAGAGTTGGAAGATAGATAGCACAGTGCCAGCAGAAGCGCTAAAGAAAGATCTAGGTGGTAACACAAGCTGGGCACAGTGGCTCACGCCTGTAATTCCAACACTTTGGAGGCCGAGGCAGGGGGATCATTTGAGGCCAGGATTTCAAGACCAGCCTGACCAACATGGCGAAACCATGTCTCTAATGAAAATACAAAAGTTAGCCTGGTGTGATGGCACACCCCTGTAGTCCCAGCTACTCAGGAGGCTGAGGCCGAGAATCGCTTGAACCCAGGTGGCGGAGGTTGCAGTGAGCTGAGATCGTGCCATTGCACTCCAGCCTGGGCGACAGAGCCAAGACTCTCTAAAAATAATAATAAATGAAAAATGAAAAAGATTTAGGTGTTAAACAAGACTGAAAAGGATAGGAAAAGGACTCCAAGAAGAAGCGTTTGGAAGGGTCACTGTAGCAAGAACAGGTACCTCTTGAACCGGGAATGAAAGAACAAACTGGAAACTGCTTCACTGTGCTGTCTTCCTTTTCAGCTTAACATAATGCCTTCCTCTTCTCCCCTTTCCCTTCTCTTGATGCTGTCGAATTCTTTTTAATGGTTACCAGAAAAGGATTTGGCATTGGGTGTACAGCTAGAGGTGGAAGGTCATGCAAATAAGACCAACGGGTCCCTCCATTCCCCACCAGCAGCCTGCTTGTGCCATTTCACTTCACGCATCTCTATAGTGCTTGCAGTGCTGGGGTGCCGTTACCTCTCCAGTTAAATAAATCTCAAACCACTGACCCAGGGTTTTCATAGCAGTGCTGCAGATATATACGAGGATATGTAACAAACAATCCATTAGCACTGATTGGATATGGATTTTTGGCCTGGCCACCTGCCACTTGGTAATTTTAGAATAGGGTCAGTTTCGGAATTGGAAGATTCCTTGTAGGAGGGGACTGGTGTTTGCTAAATAGTTGTATCTTACCGTCATGCCCTTTCACAGCCAAGCTCCCTACCTCTGGAGTGAGGGACCGGTCTCGTGGCCTGCCTGGCATAGAGGGCTAGAGCTCCTTCTTCATCAGCTTCCAGGGCTGCAGACGTGGCCATTTCCAAACACCCAGGGTGCACTTAACCACTTCCTCCTCCTAATCTCAGCATTTCCACTCTAAACACATCAGCAGCTTTTTAACTTACTTTTTTTTTTTTTTTTTGCCCTATGTTTTGGCCCTTGAGGTATTTGTGGGAGGAAGATGGGTAGACTGGCTGACTGTGATATCAACTGACTTCAGAATGATACAGTCACACCCTGAGTCAGTTTCTGAAGAAAAGCAAGGGTGCCGGGAGCATTGTGAAGGGCTCTCATTGTTTTCACACGTCAGTGACTGCCTGCCTTGGTTTCCCCAGCTGCAAAGTGAGGGAACAAAGCCCTCTTTTGCCTTGAGAATGCTAAAAGGTGAATACTCAGGTGTGGTGGGGAGGTTTCTAAGGAGACCCAGACCCCAGATGATGCACTGAGAGTGCTGTGTGACCTGAAGAGGGACCTGTGATCAGAATGTTTTTTTCTGTCACCAGCAACTGAATAATTACGCCCAGTTGGTGGAATAGGAGAACTGTTGGTCTGGGACCCTGAGATCTGACCATGATGTTCATAAATGGACTAAACTTTGGCCAATATTTCCCTTTCTCCATGCCATGAAATCTTTTCCATTGCCTTTTTCTGAACATGAGTAGAATACTGACTTTGGCTTCTGATCAGCAGCATATCCTAAAGAGCATCTGTCCCAGAGGACTTAGGGGTTCCCTCAGTCTTTGCTGCTCTGGTTGCACTATTCCTGAGCTGAAGAAGAAAATCAGACATCAGATGTTCATCTTTGTGTTATGGGTTATTATCCCCAGCCATCATAACCTGTGTCTTCTTGCCTGTGTGGTCGGTGTCCCTTTCACCCTAGGTTTACAGCCAGACCTCTAACATTTTGACCCAGGCCTCTGATATTCATGCCATGTCTTTTGCCCAGAGTGTTTCAAAGGACAGGCCTGCGCCCTAGATGCCATGATCTTTGTTATTTTCAAGTACAAAGCAAGATAGTTTTGCCTTATTTACTGTCTGTCTGTATTTTCTTGGCATGTCAGCCAGGGAGTGAGGTTAGTAAGGTATAGCTAGAGATTGCCCTTGAAGCTTTTGATTCTTGCATTCCTGTCCAGAATTACAGTCAGTTGTTGAGATAGCCTATCCCAGCACCACTAATGTATGACAACTTCAAAAATTCATGAGGCCTTGGGATTCACAGCACTTCTCAATAATACAGCCTCATATCAAGAGAAGTCATATGACTCTACCTGCCCTGTAGCCCTGCTGGAGCACTGCCAGCAAGTGAGGTGCAGAGGGGCCCCTGAGACTGCCCTCCATGGCCAGCCCTTCAGCCCTTCCAGGTGTGAGAAAGGGCTCTTCATGCCACACTCACATGTGCACCCATGCATGCCTAACACCCAGTGACTGGAAGACTGCCTCCAGGGAAATACAGCAGCCTTACACCACCCAGACAGTCTTTCATCTGTCCTTCCTCTTTCATTCTTTCACCCGCCCCCTTGTGTTTCTGTAATTTGTACAGTATCGTTGAAAGGTGTTGAAGAGATCAATAGCAATTCACCTTTTCCCTTATTGATTCAAGTGATGGCAAGAAAAAATGGCAGGCAGCACCAATTCATTTGTCATGAGCTATCCATTTCCTACCAAGCCACCGGTGACCTCTCCCAATGCCTGTTATGTTGCTGATTTACAGTTGGGATTACTTCTTTTTCCAAGCTGCTTTGATAGGAATGAGAGAACCACTGTGTTTGACTCCTGTAATCAAAGCTGAAGAAGGAGACTGCAGGTACTGAACAGGAAAATTGCTGTGGAGCCTGGTCTCCAATTCCAAGGCTTTCTTTATTTGAGGAGCTCCCCACCTGTGCTGGGCTCTCTAGCAGAGGCAATATGACATCAGCTGATGGAGTTGCAGTCTCCCCCAGCACTTCCCAAGTCCCCACCCCTAGCCCCTGACCTTTTTCTAAAGGACACAGCCTTCCTTTATTATCTTTTTCCACAGAATGTAAATTGAGTGTGGTGAGTGAAAAGTCCATGACGCCTGTGAATTGGCTCTGCTTTTGCCAAAGGTGCAAAGGTGTGTCATTCCCTTCATAAGCCTTCAGGTAGTAACTTCAGCTCACCCTGGGGGAATGTGAAGTGCCCAGGGTCCGGCCTTAGCAGGGCTGTGGGTGAAGGAAGGGTTCTTGTTCTTAGAGGGTTCTGTATCCACCAGTGATGTAGAGTGGAGACAGTTCTTCTCAGCTTTTTTCTGCCCTAGAGAAAACAATCATGGGAAGAGGGTGTGTGTGTGTGTGTGTGTGTGTGTGTGT
>NW_012105364.1:7006865-7008988 GCF_000951045.1 Mandrillus leucophaeus | reverse complement strand
ATCCTCCCCCCACCTCCCAAATAGGACATTTAGCTGCCACACACTTCCATGCACATTTTAAAACCTGTGCATTGCGAATGGCAAATATGTATTAGTTCACTGACCTGGTGGGAGGACCAGGGTTCTTTGAATCCCAGGACTCTTAAGAGGGAAGTTGGCACTGACTACAAAGCCAAAGCTTGGTTAACCCAGCTACTGCATCTCCTTTATGTACCATATTTTGAAGGTTGTTGGTTCTTATACAGAAGCAACTATTGTCCCCCACACCCAATGTGGTCACCAGGCCCTCTCAACTCCCATCAGTGCTGAAGTTTGCTGCTATGGCATAAAGTGAGCCAATTCCCAGAAACTCCTGCCTATGTAGAGTTTTGGCAGAGAGGCAGCATTTGGAGGGCTACCTGGAAGAGAACCCTGCTCAGCCACTTACCTGAGTGAGTTAATGGTGAGCAGTGGGAGTGGCAGTTCCCAGGGCTGGTTGTTGCCAACATGGAGGTCGCAGTCTTTGTGTCAGCCCGAGCACACAGCCAGCCTTCTCCAGAGGAGCACTGCCATCTCAGTCTTGTTTCCTGAGCGCCGAGTGGGTTGAGGTCACTATTTTGGATGCCCCTTTCCCAGTAGGGAGATTTCACTAGAAACCCAGTGTTGCTGTGTCAGGTAGCTCTGCGGTCTGCGGATGCCAGGCCTGGAGAAGGCAGCCAGCTCTCTGTGAAGCTGGTTAATTACATGTGAAGCTGCCAGCAGGACGATTGTTTTTTTCCCATGGATCATTAATAAACCATTCTGGCCTGGCAATTCCATCATCTTCCTCAGCTTTGTCAGACAGATCTTCCTCCTTTTTAGTATAAAGCTTTAAAAATGGCTGGGAGTGGCGAGAGCGAGGGAAAAGAAAAATCTACTTCCATTTAATGCACATGTTTTTCCCTAAGCTGAAAAGTGGCTCCCTGCTTTCAGATCATCTTGGCAGCCAGAATACAAAGGGTTCAAGGCTTGCCATGGGTGGGAAGTGGCTCGGCTCCTAATATTTGCAGCAAACTACAGACAAGGCCTGATATGGAGACGAGGCAACTAGTGCAGCAGATGGCAAATAGTCCTGCTCCACTGGGGCTCCAGATATGTACCATCTTCTTCCTTCAGCCAAGGCAGCCTCATTCCTGCTATGCCTGAGTACAGAAAGCATTTCTGGTTTTTTAGAAACTCCTTTTTTAGGCAAAGATGGAAGAAGGCAAAGCAAATATAATATGGGAAACTCAATCTAGTTATAGACATTTCTTTGTCAAACAAACTAAAATAGAGCTTTTCCTTTGTTGGTTAGAAAAATTTAGGAATGGAAATCTACATTTCTCCAAAGAGCATTGAGTGCAAAGATAAAAACCAAATTATAAATAGAAGTGAGTATGACCCATTCAGTTTCCAAGGACTTGAGCATACAGCCTTCATAATACTGAATTATAGCCTTTCATAGATAGAAGGGATCTAGAGGTTATATAGTCCAATCAAACATTTCACAGTAATTGAGAAAACTGAGGCATAAAGAAGTTCATCACTTGATGTGCACTTTCACATGGTAAATTCATGGTGGAGCTAGTGTCTCCACATTCCTACTGTATTGCTCTTACCTTTATCCCCACAGTGCCTCACAGACAACAACAGCCTCATCATCCACCTGAAGTACAAGTAATAATTTGAGAATATGACAGTGGCATATAAAAGGGAGTAGGTGATGTGATGGAGGCAGACAGAAAAGGTGAGCGGGTGCATTCTCTTTAAATTGTATTATTTCAGTGAGAAAAGGATGCGAGCCTAAGTCAGAGAAGTCACCCAGGGCCTTGGCCTTCTGTAAGGAAACTCCTCCTAGACAGGGTTGCAGAGATAACCGCACACAGATTGAGAACTCGTGCCAGAGGAGGAGGAGTACAGGTGTCTGACAGACCTGGAATTTTCCATCGCTTTCCCTGATATGTCGTCGTAGAAAAGCTGCTATCTATTCATGCCAAATCCAAGCTTCAGATAAGCCCAGAGGAAACCAAGGAGTGCTAAACTCTTATAAGTTGGGGGCTTTTTCTTTCCTTTTTTTTTTTTTTTTTTTTTGAGGGGGGTTGCATTGTTTTGATTTTTGAATTGAG
>NW_012105364.1:6984135-7006790 GCF_000951045.1 Mandrillus leucophaeus | reverse complement strand
AAGGAGTGCTAAACTCTTATAAGATTTTTTCTTTTTTTTTTTTTTTTTTTTTTTTTTTTTTTGGAGGGGGGTTGCATTGTTTTGATTTTTGAATTGAGAGAGTTGTGGGGAGGTCATATTGCCCATCCGGGATTGCCCTCAAACTCCCTAGGTGGGACTCCAGCTCAAGCACTCTGTTCTGGTCAACTTGAGGCAGGGCACAGGTTGGGCCCATGAGTGCCATCCCTTTCCTCCGGTATTCCATGCCCCTGGACCCACTCCCTCTACTCTCCCACGAGGCTGATGCAGGAGCCATGCCATGCTGTCAGGGTCTGGGGGTCTCTCCCACCCTGTAGCAGAGGCTGGTTACCTTCTTGTTAGCAGTGATGTCTGTTTGTCTTTTAAGGGGTTGTCCAAGTGGGAGAGGAACAAGTTACATTTTCCAGCAATTTAATTTTATATACTCTGGTTTTTTTCCCCTTTTCCAAAGCACAGCTAAATGGAGCTAAACATACACATGAGGGCTATATTTAGTTCTGACGGTGTGGTAGAGTAGAGAAGGCACAAACATAGAAGTTTATCTGCTACCTAGTAAACATGGGGAGGTGTCAGGACTGGAGAATTCAATAGTAATAATAAGCATTTTTATGGTGCAATGACAGCTTTGATACAGGGCATAATTTTCTCGGGATTGCTATTAATTGTGCTTCTGCCTATGAGCGGCCCCCTGGTGAGGGGCTTGGAACACCACACAAGTTAAGCTGTATTAAACATCAATTAAAACAGCATAAAATAGAAACTGAATAAAATACGCAAAGGTCAGAGTGGCTGTGAACATGCAGACAAGGCACTGGGGAAAGAAGGGTTAGGGCCTGGTGAGCCTGGTGCACTGGCAGATTCATGCTCCCAGCTGCTGTTAGCTCCTTTGGAGCCCAGGTTTAGTAGGTTTGTTGGAGAGTGAATTACAGGACCCTCTAGCTTCTCCAAGTTCAATTATCCTCAAAAAGGTTTCAGAAACTACTCGTTGCAGGCAGCAAGAGATGAAAAAAGACAACCAGATTCTACCAGCGCTGTCCAACAGAACTTTCTATGTTGGTGGAAATGTTCTTTGTCTCTGCTGTCCAGTACAGTAGCCACATAATGGATACTGAGCACTTGAAATATGGTTTATACAACTGATGAATACTCTTTATAAAATTTAAATAATTTTAATGTAAATAGCCACATGGGGCTAGTGGCCACCTCATTAGACAGCACAGGACTCTAGACAAGTCCCCTGCACATTGGGCATTTTGGCGATGTTAGGTTTGCATTGTGTTCTTCCGAAAAAGCGCACCTTCCCCCATGCCAGTGAGTCTGTTTTCTGTATAACTTTTTTTTTTTTTTTTTTTTTTTTTTTTTTTGGACCCTTACCTCATGCTCTTGACACAAACTTCCATATTGTTTCATAAGGGTCACACATGATGCCAAGAAATGAGAAAGGAGTCAATGCCAGATCAAGTCAGACAACCTTGTCCTTATCCTTGCCTCCTTTTCTCCTGAGAGCCCCCTAGTCAATCTAATACCAAGTGTTTTCCACTCCCAAAGAGAAAAGAAAGGAATGGCTTTGGATCTCTGGCTGAAGATCACGGACTGCAGAGTTGTCACTGAACATCTGATTAAGTTGCTGAGTCTGACCCTTGAGTTTCCCAGAATTTGCCGGGATTCAGAATTCCCAGATCATCCAGGCAGCACGCTCCTGACAGTCTTTGGTCCTTTTGGCACCTGAACTGAAAATCCCTTTTCCCATAGCTCTTTCAACACTTGTTGAACGCTTATAATGAATCCATTCATTAGGATGACACAGTATAGTGGAACAAAGCACTACACCTGTAATCAGAAATCCCATGTTTAAGTCCTGGCTCTTCCATATACTAGCTATGTGACCTTGACAAAATCATTTCACCTCCCTGAGGCTTCATCTTCCCCAATAAAAATGAGTGTGTTGGACTAAATTACCTGTGGGTACTAAGGGGATGAAGAAAAAAGAGCCAGAGAAAGAGGCCCTTATTGCGAAGCCTGTGCTTCCACATAGCCTCCCCCTTCTGATGTCAGCCTGCATTTAAAGCAGCCCTTTCCTGAGGCCACTGAGAAGCTTCCAGCAAGTCTATAGTTACCACTCACCCCACCCACAGGTTGTTGTCCAGCACCACAGACACCATGAGCCAGACTGCATGGCATTACTGCCTCTGGTGGTTATTGTACTCATGTGAACCTCAGGGAAGTCAAGACCAGTACCCTATTACTTTGGGTTATCCTCAGAGTTGCCGTAAGAAGGCAAGAGGTTCCTTGGCTTGGGCAGTGGGTCCATAAAGCAAGAGGGGTTTGATAGTTACCTGAAGTATGCAGATCTCCATGCTGGCTCGAGGGCTGTTTGCCAGCCTTCCTTTACCTAGCAGTCACTAGTCACTGCTCCAAAGATTGTGCCTAGCGGCCCAGAGCCCCTGTGGAGCCGTCAACACTGCACAGCTCACAAAGGGCCCTGTAGCATCTCTAATTGAGGAGCTGGTGAGCGGACGCCCTCAGCAGAGGTATTTTTAGCTGCAATGATACAGCCTTATCTTTTTGCAGGACGTTTTGTTTAGTTTTTTTTTGTTGTTTGTTTGTTTGTTTGTTTTTTTAAATGAAATAAATAAGTAAAATTGAAGACTGGTACTTATATCCCAGTGCCAACACCCAAGAAGTTTTGGCACACACCATCCGCCCCCACCCCCGAAACACACACACCACAGGCCTATATAATTAATCCTCTCTAAGACCAGGTGCTGAGGCTCAGAGTTTGCCAGAATATTAGGCCAGAGAGACAGTGTGTACAGAAGCAAGAATAGCTAGAAATAGAGTGGAGAAATGATGCAGACTGGCCCAGTGCAGAGGTGCTTGAGGGCCCTGTGCGCTGCCCAGGCAGCTGGTAACCACCCTGGTTCCTGGCGTTCAGACCTTTGATGGATTTGGTGGCTGAAGTGAGTGGGCTTCAACTCCCGGGGAGAGAGTACCCTTGTAGTATACGAAGGATTCAGTTCTATGCCTTGATGACATTTAAATGCTTTTGTTTTCCTTCTCTTCATCCTGTCTGTGGCATGTCATGTTTTCCTTAGATCTGTTATTGTGTGGCATGTGATCAGGGGCTAAAGGACATTCGCAGAGCTTGCTTCAGATCCCGAAGCAGGATCAGGGTAGTGGTTCTCAACCCAGCTGTACATTGGAATCATGGAATGCGGAGGCTTAGGAAAGCTACTAATACCTGGGCCTCCCTCCAAAGATTCTGGCTTCATCAAGCACCAGCTTTTTAACTTCCCCAGATTTATTAGTTGATACCAAGGAATAACTTTGATAATTTTGGTAGGCATAATAATGGCATTGTGGTTATGTAAGAAAATGAACATATTTTTTAGAGATGCATACTGAATGAAGTGTTTAAGGTTGAAAATGGCATCATGTCTGGGATATACTTTAAAATGCTTCCACAAAGAAAAAGGGGATAGAGATGAAGCAAATATGACAACTTTGGTAATTGTTGGATCTGGATGGTGGTTATATGGAAGTTCATTACTATCCTATTTTCAGTATTTTGAATTTTTCGTATCAGAAAAGGGTTTTAAATATATGCATATATTTTATATAAATATATATTAATGTTGAAGCTCCCCAGGCAATTTTAATGTAGAACTAAGATTGAGAACCACTAATTTAGGGGATTAAATTTGGATCACCATACCCTGAAAGATGTGATTTGTCTTTGGACTTTGTCTAACCTAAGCCTGATCTTTCTGGATAAGTTTTCATGAGTAATCTGAACTCTTGGTAGGTGAGGGACTGGATGGCACAAAGATCAAATTAGACCTATATCTGGAATCTGACTTCAGGAGTGAACAACTAGACAGTATTGTCTCTTTCACTGGATGACCTCACTGTAACCGCCCTGCACGCTATTTTACGTTGGAGTTTACCTGACTCGTCACTTGCCAGCACTGCATGTCCCATCCTATGGACCTCTCTGGCTACACCAGGGCAATGGAAGACAGCTGCAGCTGCATTGTGACACATGCCACAAGAGAGTCCCGATCCCTTAGGTGTGCTCAGCAGTTTCCCAAGTGGTATTTGCCTAAAGCTTGGGCAAGAGGACTGAAACTTGTACTTCCCCCCATTCCCAGGAGTCCACATGCCCTCAGCTCTGCATCCGTATGTGTGTGAGTCCTCTTTTGTGTCCTCAGTGCCTATTCCAACTCCCAAGCACTATTTTGCTCTGGCTGCTCAGCAAGTGGGATGAACAGCAGCTTGTTGCAGCCAACCTAAATGGAGCTCTGGAGCTCAGGCTGGAAGCTTCCGTGCTACATTTACATACCACATCCTTGCTTAGGACCCTAGCTGAGCACCTCTTCATTTAGGGGCAGGCTGCTAGTTCTTCTTTCTTGGGGGGGTTTTGTGATTTACACCTAAACATTAAGCTATGAATAGTTTATGTTTTCTTAAGCAATACTGAAGCAGAGGGAGAGCTATGGACTGCCCACGTCACTCAGCCAGCCAAAGATTCACATGGTACCCTCCTTCCCATTCCCCCCAGACCCCTGAGACAGCCCTTTCAGCCAGTACCTGCCAGTGCACAGGTCACCCCCTGCACCTCTGTAGGAGGGCCTGGCTCATCTTTGTTTTCCTCACACAGTCAGAGTCAGCATTGGTCCCACACTGTCCAGTGCTACATCCAGACTCCAAATGAGGGGGCTGGTTCCTCAGCCCAGTCCTAAGAACAAGCCTGCTGTGTGGTCTCATCTGTGTTTCTTCATGGGACTCTGGACAGGAGGCGGCAGGGGCTTTTCCTGACTCTGGCTCAATCTCCAGAGTGCTTCCCCTTTATATACCTCCACTGTCCCACTCTTAGACCATATTGTCATTGTTTCCACCCAAGTGCTGAGTGCCTCGAGGGCAAGGACCACGTCTTTCATCTCCATTGTTCCCCAGCACCTGGCAGGGTGCAGATCACTATATTGGTTCTAAATAAGCAAACGAATGAATATGTGAATCACCGAAGGGCTATGGCAGGGAATGCCTTTACACTAAGGGTCAGAATCCTCACATTTAAAAATTAGTTTCTCAGTCATTTGGGATTGTGAACCTAAACTGTGAAATGATCTAGAGCAGCAGTCCCCAACCTTTTTGGCACTAGGGATCAGTTTCGTGGAAGACAATTTTTCCATGGACTGGTCTGGTGAGGCAGTGGTTTGGGGATGAAACTGTTGCACCTCAGATCATCAGGCATTACATTTGCGTAAGGAGCACACAACCTAAATCCCTCACATGTGCAGTTCACTATAGGGTTCGAGCTTCTATGAGAATGTAATGCCACTGCTGCTGATCTCACATGAGGCGGAGCTCTGGCGGTAATGCTCCCTGCCCACCACTCACCTCCTTAGGCAGGGCTCTAGATCAGGGGAGACCCCTGCCTAAGTTAGATTGTAGAGCAGCCTGTGGCTGATGAGGGACAGCCTGTAGCTGGTAATGGCTAGAGAGAAATAACCTATTTGATATTCTTCCTACTTGCCTTTGGAATAAAGGATAATCTCTCTGTGCATTGGTTTCTCCCACGTGATATTCATAGGTCTCTGAGCAGTCTATCCTCTCTCCTACCTTGCCTGGGGCTCTGAGGAGAGTGACCTGCTTGTAGGAGGGTTTCCCTATGTTTTTCCAGGGCAGTCAGTCAGTTAACACCTGGCCAGTTCTTTTGGAAGTTACTCCTCCTGAACCTGAATGAAACTTCAGGAACAGTCACTCAGCTTAAGCAAAGCTATGTACAACAAGCACTTCTAGAGTCAGTGGTAGTACTGTCCTATCAGAAACCTGTCTGATCAGTAAGTCTTCTTGCCTCCCATTTGAGTCTAGAGGCTCTCATCCTGGGTATACCTTTGAATCTCCTGGATGTTTTTTAAGCATTGAAGGAAGTCCTGTCACCACCCCTAGAGATTGCAATGTATTTGATATAGCATCTAGATTTGATCTACACTGGTATTTATTACAGCAACAGTGCTGATAATATGAGCCTAGCGCTGAGAGGCATTGTCTCCAAGAGTCCTCACTAGAAGGAGGTGGAGTGGCACTTGTCCACCTGAACAGTCTACTGCTGGCTTCCCTTTCCCGAAGGCGGGTGGGAGAGCAGAGCACCTGTGTCGTCCTCCTTAGCTAGTTCTGAGACGGGACTCCCATATTGAGCAGTTGGTGGTGCAGCTTCCCACCCACCCACACGCCCACATACACATGCACACAAAGCCCACTGCTTCTTAACTTTGGGCAGATCTGTGGAGGGGAGATAGATATATCTGTGGATCAAGATTCAGTTTTGCTTTGGCGGGCAGTTGTGGGGAGAACAGTCCACAGCTGTGTCTGCAATTTGTTACCAGAGATGAAGATTTTTTTAAATTCTAGCTCAAGGAATGCTTCCCTGTATCCATCCCATCAGCTCCCAAGCATCACATCCTACCAATTGGTAGCAGAAGAGCCTGCCTTAGCAGTGAGAGGCAAGGCCAGACACCAGTTGAAATCCCAGACAGCTTCCTACCCTCCCTCTATATCTTGTCAGATAGTTCAAGCTTTAAGTCCTTATTTGTGCTCTGCCTACTTGGCTGGCTGTTCTTGCACTTGAGCGGCTTGTTTGCCTGGACAGGTCCAAGCTGTCTGAGCCATCAGCAGCTGCACCTCCTCCCTCGCGCCTTCTGTCTGAGCCAACCTTGATTCACAGTAGTGCAGATGGCCCCAGCCATACCCAGGGATGTCTGCCACTCCCATCCTCTCTCCTGCCCTGCTTTCCCAAGATGAAGGCGCTGGGTCAGACCTTGCCTGCAGGTCAACCTGGGGCTAAAATGAAGACCGCTTTTGGTTCATGTTCTGGCATATTAATCAGGGTGACATGATAAAAAGAATTTATCTGAAACTCAAAGAACAGGGCAAGGTTTAAGTTCATATTTTGCAGAAAACACTTTCCAGCCTTCATCAGAGCTAATCTGTTTTTGCAGATGGCCTTAATCCCACCCACTTTGCTCCCTAAGTATTTCTGGGAGCTGAGAGTCAAAAAAGCAGGTGTCAGAAATCACCTTTCTTCCTTTTCCTACCCTTACCCTATTTTAATATAGATTTTGGCAACTTCTCAAAGTACCAATGCTTAGTTTTTCAGTCTGGTTCAAGGTGCTTAAAGGTAGTGCCCTGTAATACACCATTATAATCAATTAGTTTCCCTTCTCCTTGTCTCTTTCCAACAGAAATGAAACCATTGGTAACAAGTATGAGAGGGGTCATGGGTGACCTTATTCAAGAGAAAGATATGGCTGCAGTAGCCCCAGGACACCACTCTGCCTTTCACCATTGCTGGCTTATTGGTGAGCAGCAGAAATTTGGAGCTGTACAGGAATCAGATGTCCCACCTAGCAGGCTCTGCCCGAGCCAGACATAGCCATCCACTCTGGCAGCAGCCTATCAAAGGGACAGAATCCTGGGGGAGCTGTCTACCACACTGCCCCTTCCACATTAGGTAGGGCCATGCAATGTAAATAGATCATTTGTATTTACATTTGGGTCATCTGCAAACCAAAGGGATCTCAGCAGCTGTTGGAATGCCATTGATACAGCCATACCAACATTTATATTATTCACTCTGATGCCTAGATTGCTATTACTGACATTATTTTAAGGCTTTTTCTCCCTTAGAGAAAGCTCTTCCAGCCCTAGGCTGCTTAAATAAGGAGGAACAACTTTTTTTTTTTTTGTTTTTTTTTTTTTAAAGAGACAGAGTCTTGCTACATTGCCCAGGCTGGTCTCAACTCTTGGACTCAAGAGTTTCTTCCTCCTCAGCCTCCCTAGTAGCTAGGACTACAGACGTGCACCACCCTGCCCAACAAACCTTTTTTTTTTCCATTGAGGAATATTGGGATTAAGATATATTATGGACTTTCTATACAACTTGGGGTGTTTTCTTCAGGATAAGTATATTTTTAATCTTTAATAATGATAAAATACTTTATTGGCACCTAAGGAACAATAAAATACTGACTAAGAGGCCTGAAGAGGCATCTGCTTCTACCTCTAGAATTTGAAACCAGTCATTTGGTTAGCTCTCATGCTGGACTGTGCATGGGGCCGTGTGGGTGGCAGAAAATCAAGGGGTCTCGTTCCACTGAAATATCATTGTTACCTCAGCCTATAGCTGGTGTCTGGCCTCTTCTCTCCAATTTGGTAAGGAAGCAAGCTCCTTTACCAAAGGGTACAGCACCTAGGCAGAACACCCAGGAACCTTTTTCTTTCTCTAAAGTCACATGATAGATCACACCAAAGCAGTCAATTTCTTGTTCTTCATAACTGCCCCTATCCTCCTTGTGCAGATTACATGTCTTTTTCTCTTCCTGTTACAATTGTTACTTAACCTCTTAACCATAGGAAACTTGCTTTCTTGGATCCATTATTTTCTTGTGTCTGACCAAATCTTAGTGATCTGCCTGCTTTTGTTTTTGATCCAGAAATTCTAGTCATTTGGAAGTACTGGACCAACGGTCAGCTATAGGCATAGTCCAGGTTCTTGAGTTATAGGTCCCAAGGACCTGAATTGACAATATTTGTCTTAGTCTTTAAAATAACCATCAGATTCACTGCCAGAAACTTTAGCCATCTACAAAATGTGGCAGATACACTACCACCCCTCCACCCCCACCCCTGGTTATGTCAGAGAACATCCCTGAACTGCTCAGCACAGTGTAGAGGGGACAGCAGAGCTCCAAGAGGGATCCTGCCTTCCTCATCCTGCAGTGAGGTGTGATTCGGAAGAGCACACAGCATGCCAGAGGCTTGGAGGTTAGGGTAGGGAGGTTCTTCCCCCTGTTCTCATGTGGCTTACCTGCAAACCTGCCTAGATGGGGACTTGCAGAGGGCTCTCATCACCCCAGAGCTGCTTGGACTGCTCAAATCAACTATTTAGCTGCTTGCTGCCAGGATGTCCAGGACATGAAGGGGGCTGCATAAGTACAACTACTAATCGCCCAGGAAGATGTTTTCCTGTTGTCCCAGTACAGGGCCACCTCTCAGGCTCCATGTGTTGCATTCATTAAAGTTTTAGACATGAGAGATGGCTCTGTTCTCTCTGGGGAACAAGTCAGGAAAAGATTGCCCAGCTGACTCTTCCCTGGTCTTAGTTCTGAATGAAAAGCCTGCCTTGCGGCCTTCAGCATCTGCTACTCCCCGTGCCACACCTGATCCCATCTCAAGTCATTTCACACCAGCAGAGGGAAGCCCTGTTCCAACTCCAGCAGCAGCACCACTCGGGGGCGGAGTGGGGGGCAAACTCTTTACCCTTGTGGTATTTTGCAAACTGCAGCAGTGAGGTCTGAACTTCCAGGAGGGAAATGAAATGACCTTGGGTGACAGGTTCAGGACAGCCAGCATTTGTCTTGGTTGCTGGTTTCCACATGTTAAATGCTTCTAGTTGCTCCTGACCTTCCTTGCCTGCCTTTGTTGGTCAAGTCCTATAGGCACTGTGGCATTTGTGCAGGGAGCAGGGGAGAGGAAGCTTTTCTGCTTTACTCTGGCACCTGACAAGGGCTTTCTATCCAGCACTGGCATTGCCAGTGGGGAACTGCTGAAGTAGCACTCTAGAGAATCACCCGGGAGACCCCTCTGTCTCCTGCCAAGCTAAACAAACCCTGCCCATGCACTCTTCTGAATCACACCTCATCGCAGCTTTGTTCCTTCTTACCCGGTACTGCTCAGGGCACTGCCTTACGGGAAAGTCCTGTGTGTCAGCAAGAGAAGCGCTTGAGGAGAAACAAATTGATATAGGAAGGGGGAGTGCCGCCCAGTCATCTTTTAAGTAGAAAGAAAAGGTCTTCGGAGCTGTCTGGGGTGCAGGTTGGATTACTGTTGACTCTGGCTTGCTGTGGCAAAAGGGCCAGCTCACTGGGTCCAACCCTGGGCATTGCCAACCCCATCCAGCTGCTGCAGCCCAGCACAAAGAAAACACATGCTGTGTGCACAGATGGGTTTGCATGTCAGCATGAGCCCATTTTTAGCCTTTGCCCAGGAAGGGCAGTTCACAACACAGTAATTTAATTAAATTTGCCTCCCTCCATGACCCACATATTTGAAGAGGTTTGGGGGGAAATGAATCTGGCTGAGGAATATGACCCTGTCGCTCTGGCACTGCCCCAGAGCCGAGCCACAGTACCATAAAAGGTTTCACCATCCTGAATACGACCCAGGGCATCTGTCTGCACTGCAGGCTCTCTGGCCGGGCTGCCTGCTGGCACATCTGGCAAAGCAGCCTCTGGAAACAGTCCGTCTCTATCACAGGGAAGCCACCAGGGGCAAAATAAGGGACTCCCTACCCCCTACTCAAGACCTGCTGGCAACAACTTTAGCAGTAACTCACAATATTAGCTTTCATCACAGATTTCAGTGTATTTAGAATGGAGAGGGCACAATAAGAGAACCCCCTACCCTCAGCTAACACTGAAGCCTTAATAACAGTTATGATCCTAACTTCATTGCTGTTAAGGCCACATCCCTGTACTTCTGTCCTGGAAATGACCAGTATTTAGGGACCTGAAATTGAATCCCTTATCCTTACATCCCATGAACTTATTACCACATTTCACATCTCAAATGCCCATTAGTTTTGTCCATTATGCCTGAGCTTAACCCACACTCCAAACTCCAAAGACCTGTCCCTCCCTCCCAGCCAGCTAGTTCCTCCTTGAACTGAGTTCATCAGCTCATCAGGAGGCCACTTCTCCTGTGGTCACCCCCTGGTCCAGAGAATCTGCCCGTGATGGGTAGTCCTTTCTTACTGCTAACCTGTAACCTCTAGGTCCGACTTTTCTGTCCTAAGTCAGCTGTACCAAGCCTGCTAGGGAAGAGCATTCTCTTTGGTTATCTTTCTCTCTCCCCATCAATAGCACATCCTCCTGGCTAGCTAATGTCTCTTGTGTAATGATAGCAGCACCTCTGAGAGAAAGGGAATTTCTCTGGCACAGTTCGTCTCAACACCAGCATAACACAGGCTGTTGCTTAGGAGTGGGAATCATTAGAGTCAGGCCATTATTGGAGGGGACCGGTCTCTAGGGGAGCTAGCAGAAATTACCGCTCCTTAATAGATGGAAACTCATTTGCCTGAAGCCCCCGCCCTCCTCTTTATTTTCTCTGCATTCCTCACCTCCCATTGCTTCCCAGCTTTGAAGTTGAAAAGAGAGGTAACTCCACCCAATGCAAGATGGCAAATTTCTGCTAAATTAACTTGGTTAGAAGAAATCCTTGCCTGAAAGCACTGTTCTTTTAGAATGTTTCTATTGGGACTTCACTTGAAGCCATCATGAAGGACACAAATTCTAATTAAATGTATGTGATAAAATTATAGCCAGGGCCACTCTGTTCCCAAGAGAGGATCTGTTGAGATGGAAGGAAGAGGAGACAATTTCCTAGCTTCCTGGACCCCAGTTTCAGGGTAGGCCCCTGAGTCAACCCGGGCTGCCAGAGCTTTCCCTCTGAGGGTCCCTTTGCTTACACAACACTAGGAAGGCCAGGGAGGAAGAGGAGGACTCCGGGCTTCTCTGCTTCTCCAAGGGTCTGCATGACCTTGAACAGACCTCTAACATGATTTAGCTTTCTGCAAACCCTCCTGGCATGTTGGGATAGATGTTACCTTACTACCCTGCACTCTTGTAGAGAGAAGGGGAAGGCCATGGAAGTAACACATGCCCCTTTTGGTTTATTAGCTGTGGGGCTGCCATCAGAACACACATGCCCTGAAGAGAAAGGAAAGTTGCCTAATTTCTCAGCTCTTCCTGTTTGAGTGAAATTGTGAGTGGGCACCATCTGTCTCAGAGCATTAAGCACAGATACAGTACTGGTGGGAAAGGCCTTCCCCCATCCCAAAAGGGAACTATAAAGGATTGCACCAAAATGCAAACTCCAGGGGGCACTAATCACTTTGCCATTTCTGTAAATGGCGCCCCCTGGAGTTGTAAGTCATGGTGGCCCTGCAGGTGCTCAGCAATTGTGCTAGATCGCGAACCCAGAGACCACAGGTAGGGTCTCTGCATCACCAGCTTTGTGACACCTGGGCAAGGCACATCTTCCTGGGCTTCATTTTCCTCATAAATAAAATGTGAGGGTTCAACTAGATTTTCTGAATTAACTTGGAAGTTCTCATTGCTCTCTCCACATCCCGGAAGTTAGGAACCATGAACCTGTGTTCTGTCTCAGTGTCCATTGCCATCCCCAGGTCAGCCAGCCTTGATAACACACCCAGAATGAGAAGGCACCCTCGGCTGACATGACACCACTAGTCGGAGTGGATGTGGACTTACACATGAAGGGGGAAGGATTAAGGAAAGGGAAAACCTCCAACAGGCACAATGGATGGAACAGCGAGCACACAGAATGGGCCTATGCCTTATTCTTCTTGTGTTCATCCTGCTCTGTGGCTTCAGAGCCTTTTTTCTGACACATTTGCACACAGCACCTCCAGTGCTTGCCGTCTCTCCCCCTCATGAGAGAAACAAAATGAAATGCAAACATGCTTTGAAACAGCACAGTCTTATCCTGTCCCTCTGCATCCCCTCTCCTCGTTTCTAATAGAAAAAAATACTCTTCCCTTTCCCTGGTTCCTTCAGCAGCCTCTTCCTTAGGTTATTTTTTTTTCTCCCTCTTTTCCTACTCCATCCAGACTTCCCCCTGCCCTTCCTTAAAGAGATAAATTGGAAGAATATGCAGTCGTGTCAGAAGGATGCCATTGTCAATTCACACAGGCAGACACTAATAGGATAAAGTATTATCTGACTTCCTTTAAGTCCAGAAATTAAGTCTTCTTGCAATGGTAATAGATTATAACTTATAACCACTGTGGCTGGCAGGCTGCAGAAACAGGCTGTTAGTATCTGAGGCCTCAGCTCCATTTCTGGGCCTATTGTGAGGGATGCACTCAGCATTCCTCCAAACACAGCTGCATGATCCAGGGAACTGGCACTTGGCTCCTGGCTAGAACTGCCTTTGTGGAGAGCTGCCTATAACTCATTCAGTTCACCTGCCGTGGGAGAAGCTGTCTGAATGGTCTTAATGAACCTGGATGAGTGGGCAGGTAAAGGGAGGAAGCCAGGGCCTTGAAGACTGGGAAGAAGTAGCCCGAGGCAAGGAAACCAAACTTTGCACAGGGAACAGTTAGTGTGTGAAAGCTCTTCTCAGTCATCCTTGCTGACTCATTGAGCAGGTAGAGTGACTTATCTAGTGACTAAATCAGCACCAAGTTAGAGACAGGGAAATGAGGGTTGAGACCTTAAAGGAACTGTAAAAGAGACTACAAATTAAGGAGTTGCCTTGAAGAGGAAATATCATGAGAAATGTTAAGAAGAAAGAGCCATCATTCTTCAAAATGGAGGGCCTCATGCATGATTTCCTAGGTCCTGTCATGGCAGATGAGTGTACTCAAATGGGGATTATGGGACAGGAAACGTGATACAATAATTAATTGAAGGGTTTTTTTTTTTATTAGTGGGGCTATAAGAAGGTAGGTGGGGGCTGGGCACGGTGACTGACGGCTGTAATCCCAGCACTTTGGGAGCCCGAGGCAGGCAGATCACCTGAGGTTGGGAGTTTGAGACCAGCCTGGCCAGCATGGTGAAACCCTGTCTCTACTAAAAATACAAAAATTAGCCAGGCGTGGTGGTGTGCGCCTGTAATCCCAGCTACTCAGAAAGCTGAGGGAGGAGAATCGCTTGAACCCGGGAGGCGGAGGTTGCAGTCAGCCGAGATCACACCATTGCACTCCAGTCTAGGCAACAGAGCGAGACTCTGTGTCAAAAAAAAAAAAAAAAAAAAGGTAGGAGGGCATGAAAGAAACAAGTAGATCAAATACTGTTTCTTTGGCATCCTATAATTGATTTAAACTGTAGTAATTGCTCTACTAACGTTCCTGATTGTACAGAATGAATGAACCTGAAAGGCTAAGTACTATCTTAGTCCGTCTAGCTCCCACACCTAGCTTGAGAATAGCTTCTCGTATCAGTGCTTCCCTGCTATAGTTTCAAAACTCTTCTTGATGGGATAAGTGAGCGAAGATCACGCCATCGTCTCAAATGCTAACTTCCTTTGACAAGACAGTTTCTCCCAGGGATATCCCCCACAGGCCTAGGCCAAATCTCTGACTCACTGCAAGGGTCCATGTGCACTGAACTCATAGACATCATTATTTTTATTGAAAAACACAATTTATGTAACACTGTCCCTCTGGAATAATACTCTTTTTGTGGACAAATACCGAGTTGCTCCCTCTCTTCTCCCCAGCACACTCCACCCCCCTCCCCATGACTGTGCCTTAATAGAAATGAGGAAGTGGTTCAGAGCAGATCCCTAAGTGAGCCTGTCAGGGTCAGGATTAAATTACATCCCTGAAGGCTGGGTTGCTTCCCCAAGCAGTGGACAGCCTCCAGGATAGGGAACAGGACTATTGTGGGTAGGTGGTTTGGCCCAAGTACTGACAGCAAAGCTGGCATGTACCAGAGGATAAAACCTGTGATCATCCTAAAATCTAATTCTAGCCTCTCATTAGGAAATCAAAATGCATTCTTTCTTCTCCTCTCGGAAAGTTGATCTCCCTGCTTTTCTTCTCCTCTGTTCCATGCCATGAATTTCACACTAACAGTCCTTCCCCATCCAGGGTCCAGCCAGCCTCTTGCTTGCTAAGGCAGAGGAATCTCCCTGGCTTTCCTCCTTGACTGCATTGCAGCCCCTTAGCCTGTGTATCTGCCATAGAACTCCATTCTTCTCTCATTTGCTCCAATTATGGTGCTTTTTACTGCCTTTCTTTTCTCCTAGCTCTGCAATACTGCTCGGAAGCTCCATTGGCCCTCTCGGTGCTACCTTCTTCCTCCTAGTGCCTCCCCCCTCCCCACTCCCAGTCCTGGTAACACTTCATGGTCAGGGAGGATTTCATCACTGACGTGAGTGATAAGGCTTTGATTGCTCTGTGCCAGAGAAACATGGGTAGGGGAGAAGATGTTAGGAAGTTTACCTTCTTGGTAAAGGACCTAGGCTTCCCAAGGTCCCAGCCCTCAGCTTGTGCACCACTATCAGCACCTTCACTTTCTTCTGGCTCACCACAAGGAAAGGTAATCTATTCCTGGACTAACTAAATCAGTGCCTTGGGACAGCTATAGTGCTGGTGTAGGGACCAGAGTACAAGGCAAGGTTTTCCTGGGAAGATAAGTATAACCACGTTTCTCACAGTGACTGGGCTTATAGATACTATTGTCTCTGACTTCTAGATCATCCTTCTTCTTCTCTGGAGTAGCACAATAGGCATGTCTCTGGACATACACAGTGTTCAAGAATAGGAGTGGTGATGGGGCTTCTCTGTTGATCTGTATGTTTGGGCGTACTGTCAACTATTATCTAGCATTTTGCTATATGCTGTGGAGCACTAAGTGAGATCTGTATCACACATATACATATATAATTATATATATGTAAAATTTCAGTTCTCACAATCTGTGAAGTAGTGAGGTAGATAGTAATATTGTCGGTATTTTTTAGGTGAAGAAATTGAGTCTTTTCCCAAAGTCACACAGCTAGTAAGTGATGGAACTAGGATTCAACACAGGAAGACTGGCTACAGAGTCTGTGCTTGCAAGCACTATGCTATATTTTGTGTGTGTGTGTGTGTGTGTGTGTGTGTGTATTACATTGATCTAGTTCCTGAAGCCCTTATCACTGCTCCAAGAAGTAATTTACTTCATTTTAATTTAAAGCAAAGATGAAAACAACATTATCCTGTCCAAACCATTCTTCCTCTTGCATGGGAGAGGGGTGCTTCCTAAAAGGAGTGAGACCAAGAGAGTTGCTTTGAGCCAAAAGCTGCCTTGCAGTTTAGCTGAGGCAGGATTCAGAAATGGCGTGAACAGTGCCTGCATTAGCCGATGGCATGGAGTGCTGAGTGCCAGCAGAGGAGATAAAATCAGACATATGTTTGGATATAAATGTTCCTCTCTCTCTTTTTTCTAATTTTAAGCCCCTGCTGCTTTGTTGCAGTGAAATGATGGAGCTGTTAATTATAGGCCCTGGCCCCCTGAGGTAGAAGCCTGGGGTAAGGCCCACTTAGCCCTCTCCCAGTCTCTAACCATTACTACAGAAGGAAGCCAGAGACCATGGACTCTGACCCTCTTCCCAGACAACAATAGGAATTGTCTTGCCAGGGACTCGCTGCTGGTGGTTTCACCCAGCACCCAGCAAGTTGCTGGCCTCAATACATGTTAAATAGCCATGATAAAGCTAATGTCTCTAGGCCTTAGAAACTAGCCTATCTACCTTTACCTCCATTGATAATAGGATCCAGCTGAAGGGTGTTAAAAAGCCCTGGAGCACGTTATAGAAGTGGCAGCTACAGCATGGCACTTAAAGAGCTAGAGCTGGGGTAGATACGGTGGAGAAAAGGAGTGAAAGAGCCTCCCACTATTCTCATTGTTGAGCCAGGTAAGCAAAAACCGCTCCATTATGGGGGAACCTCTGTGGTCCAGTAGGTGTTTTAAGGCCTCTACACTGCAGAGTTTCCAAGGCTGGAAGGAGGCCAAGCCACCTTTTCTCACTGTAATACACCAAGTCTTATCTAGTTCACTCCTTCCCCTTTAGCTGTCACCCTCTGTGGGATCCTGCAGTTTCTGTCTGCCATTGGGCCTAAGAATCAGGAAACTGTTATGTACAGTCCTGATAATCTAACCCCTTAGCACCTGTGGAGCCCTTGTAGTCAGGCCTTAGAGGGCAGGAGAGCCAGTTCTAAAGAGATTGAACAGCTCTAAGAGGGATAAGAGAACACAGACATATCTTAGGAAGGGCCCGTTTTAACTGTGTTTTGCTAGTTAAGTATGTTCTTGATAGCCAATAGCAGAGAGAAAGCACATTGACTTAGGGGTCAAGAGACCTGGGCTTTTAGTCCCACCTCCTCCACTAGCAGTGTGACCTTGGATATGTCTTTTAATTTCTCTGGGGCTCAGTTTCTTTGACTGTAAAATGTGAAAGGATTAGACTAAATGATTTTTCATGGCTTTCAGTTCTATAATGAAAATTCTCTAACTGCGTATCATCAGCAAGAGTCTTTACATCCAACATGTTGCTATAACTACCCCCCGACGAGCTACCAACCCGTGTTCCATTCCTAAGTAACAAACCTTGGCCAGGCCAAGGATGAGTCACAGCATTCACGGCTGCATTTTTGGTACGCACGGGATGCCTCTCTGAAAAGCTGTCCCAAGTGCCTGCTACAGAGGAGGATATACCATGATAGCAAAGGAAGGTTACTGCTGTAAAAGTTGAAACTGCACGGATCAAAGGGCAGGCCTGCTGGGGTAAGGAACTCTCCTGGCAGCTCTGAGGATACTTAAATCTAGGATCCATATTCTTAGTCTCCCCCAATTCCTTTGAGGATCCTTTGAAAAGTCCTTCTCCCACAGATTGGAGCTGAATATAGTCTTCCTTGGGACAAATGCATTTGTCCATAGGACTCTTTCCCAAGATTGTTTGAGGCCCATTTCTGTACCTCACCCCTCAGACTGTTAGCCACAGACCCTTAGTCATTGCAGAGTTACTGCATAATTCCCTGTCTGCTCAAATAGCTGTCAAAAAAAAAAAAAAAAAGAAGGGTGTTAGGAAATTGGCTCCTCATCCTCTATTTCTGAAACAGCAACTTCCTCCGCAATTTCCTCTGAATGCATACCCAGGAAGCTGTTTTAAACAGCCTGAGTTGTGTCTTGTGGCACTAGGAAAGGGAGTAATTTCTTGCTTTTTCACCTGGTCCTAGCCAAGTCCCACCCTTTGCTCTCCTGCAGTTTTCTTTTTTATTGGGGGTATGGTGGTAAAGGAGAGGCAGGAGGAATGGATCTTTAGTGCCTAGAACTGTGAGTGGCAGTTTATAAGTGTGTGCCCATACATATGTGCTGGCACACTGATACCCAGAAATGATGTATATACCCAGGAGGATTAAGAATTGGCCCTTAGCCAACTGCTGCAAAGTGGAGCCTGCCTCTCTTTCCTTCCTCAGTTCCAAAGAGTTCACACCCACTCAGTCCCAATTCTCTGCATTAGTATAAATACTAGCACTAAAGAAGTGCAGGGTCCTGATTCATGCAGCCTCTCTGGACATTATTACTCGGTAAGCATCAGGAGACAGACACGTACCACGAAGACATGTTTGGATTATTTAGCACCCAGAGAACAGACGCAACACTGCCTGTCGGAAATTTAAGCCAAACTACATTATTACAGACCTCTGAAATCCAGGTCCCCCAGGGTCCTCGGGTAGAGCTGGTGCTGCCTGACCAGCAGCTTCTGCTGAGGTGGCATTTAACTTTTGGCCAGGTCCCAGGAGCTGAGGCTGACCCATTTCCCCTGCTTTTCCAGGGCACAGGGAATTTGGTTATACCCCCAACAAAGCCAGGGACTAACACAGTTAGCTTGTGGAAGGTGCACTAGAATCGGGGTGCTTTTATTTAAGCTAAGGAAAGGTTATTAACAGCTTTAACATTTTCCCATACTTGAAAATAATTTAACATTTGTCTTTCCCCCATCATACCTCTACCCTCCCCTCCCCGCTTTTTTATTAAATAGAAATGATTGGCTCATAAGAATCTATAGGTTCAGGGTCTTATTCAATTTAACCCTTTGGGGACATTGAATTAAAAATTCAACAATATTTATTAAAATACAAAAATACACTTTTCTCACATTACAATCAGTGTTCTTTTGTTGGCAATTCCCCACCCCACCCCCACCCATACCACCCCCTTTCAAATCTGAACCCCTTATTTCCTTTTAAAGCTAAAGTAATAACTGAAAGAAGTTACATCATTAAATGGACCAGAATAACAGAGATCTCTGCCTTCCCCACCCACGCCCACCCTTTCTCTTTCACCTTCTCCTGAGGTGGCCTGGGAGAGGGAAGCTTCCCCTCAGTGTGCTCCATTCAACAGGACCCCATGTGGAACTCCATGTGTGCATGCGTGTCACTTGTATCTGTGGCTCTCAGGCTTTTTTGTGAACCATCCTGGTTGGGAAAGGCTTCATTACTTTACATGAGCCTGTACCCTTTTCGTCTCTCCTTTTTCTTTGCTACTCATGTTCTGCCCCCACCCCATCACCACAACCGGTTGACATCCACTGTAATAGTCCCTAATGAATCAGCATTTAGAAAAGTCACCAAATCACAAGCATGAGAAAAGCTTCCACTCCCAAGCTCCCCACTTCAGGCTTCTCCTCCCTCTCCACCTTAAAACAAACAAAATCTTTTTTAAAAATCATAAAATGCCATCATTGTCTACAATCATTTGTCAGATTCCAGGAACAACAGGTGGACATGGCACAATGCTAATTTATGGCCTCCTGTGAATACATTCTCTCTGCTTTACCCTCCCTTCCCACCCCCCTGCTGCCGCACCCCTTCAGGGGCCTCCTCCTCCTGGGAAACCCTGAATAGACACATGCCTTGCAGAGTGGGTTAAGCCCAACTGCAGGAATCTGGTGCAATATGAAAGCATTAGGCTGACAGCTACGCCAGCTCCCATCCTTCTCTGCTCCTTCCTAAGCATTCTGTCAGGCAAGGCACACGTGTGTCCCAGTGCACAGACCCCCAAGACTTGTGCACATGGACAAAGACTCAGCCCCTTTAAGGGTTCATTTGAATTTTGGTGGTTTTCCTGCTTAAAATACATGTACAGATCTATCTTCCCCTTAGCCTCTGAAGAAAAATATTATTGCCACTAACATTTTGGCACAGTACAAATTCATGGTGCTTTTTTTTGTATTTTTTAAATAAGATAATTCTGCAAAGACAGCTCTCGGCTTAAGAAAGATGTCTGTAGAAATTGGTATTCCTGTGTCCTATGAAGCATCTTCTAAAAAATGACAAGTTCAGTCTATCCCTCTTGCCCCCTCAGCAGCCCACATCCTACCTCTTTAGGGATGTTTGTTGTTTTAGTTTATTTTATCTCAGCAATTTCAACCTTATACCAGAAATCCCTTCTGGCAGCATAGCAAGTTAACTTGTGGCTTGTACCCCACAACATTCCCAAGATTCCCCCCCACCCCCTTTAAATAGAACTTACAAGTTAGAAAATATTTTTGTTTTGACTTTTTGTTTTTAAATTTTAATATAATCTGTTTTAACCAGCCCATAGATTTAATATATAAGCATATACAAGAAAAAGTCTCTCCCCACTCTGTACAAAAGTTGCTGTCTTTGTGTGCATTCTATTGCATTTTATAAGTTTTTTGGGGGAGGGGAGTCATATTTGAGTTTCCTGTACCTTGTCCTTGGTATGGGTCTGAATTATATAAGGTTCAGAGATAGTGGTGACTGTGGGGTGCAGAGAGTTCCCCAGGCTGTTTTCTGTCCAGTGGGCCCCATGTGCTGGTTTGTAGGTGTTGTAGTTAATATGGTCATGAATTGTGGGCAGCACTACTGCCCCCTCACCTGATACACCGGACGGAGCTGCTGTTGCTGCTGCGGATGTTGCTGCTGGGATGTCTTCGTCCACCTGGATAATCTCAACAGTCCGGGCGGCTGTGACTGTACTCCGCTGCTGGTGCCGCTTACGAAGTTTATAGAAGACAATCAACATGGCGGCAGCTAGCAGAGTCACTGCCACAAAGCAGCCAATTATGATCTTGGTGGTCTTCATGACTTCATCCAGACTGGTCTGCATCTTGTCAGTGGTGTCTGTCGCGGGTACTGCCACCTGCTTGGGCACACGGGTGGTCTGAATGAGCACCGTGGTAGAGGTGGTATATGCCGGCTGGTAACCAGTGGACGTGGTAGGAACAGGCTTGTACTTTCGCGTTGTGTCCTCAGGCGAGATCTCCGTGGTCTCCACTGTTACTGTGGTGAAGAAGCTGTAGTTGGAGGTGTTGAGCTCGGCCGTGCTCACATTTAGGTAGGCCGAGGCGTTGGAGTTGCCTGCCACATTGGTCACCATGCATGTGTATACCCCAGTGTCTGAAAGCAGCACGTGGGAAAAGTTCAAGGTGCCGTCGTTGAGGACAGAGATCCGTGGGTGGCGGGAGGCGTGGCTGAGCACTGTCCCATTGGGCAGCAGCCACTTCACGGAGGACATAGGGGGAGTCCGACACTTAAGTTCTGCCATCCGACCCTCAGAAATATTGAGGTCTCGAGGCGCATCCATGATGAAGGGGGCAGAGCACTGGAAAGAGGCCTGGTCCACCTCCACGAGGTAGCGGCCTCGCATGTGCATGGGAGCATGACAGCGGCCACAGCAGGTGGAATTGGTGGGTATATACTCTCGAAGCCACCAGGCTAGCCACAGAATGTCACAATCACAGTTCCAAGGATTGTGGTGTAGGTGCAACTCCACCAGGTACCTCAGCGGGGTAAAGAGGTCATGGGGCAAAGAAGAGAGGTTATTGTGGGCCAAGTTGAGTTCCACAAGTGAAGCCAGCCCGTCAAAAGCATTCCGCTCAATCAGGCTGACCTGTGAGTTCATGACCCAGAGCTTCTTGAGGGAGCTCAGGCCATGGAAGGAGCCAGGCCTGATCTCAGGGAAGTGGTTCCCTGACATCTCCAGCTCCTCCAGCCCCACCAGGGGGGTGAGATTGGGCATGTCTTTAATGTTGCACATGCCCAAGTTCAGGTATTTGAGGTTGAACAGCCCCTCAAAAGCTCCCTCAGAGATATACTCCAGCTTCTTGAGCTCCCCCAAGTCCAGGCGCATGAGGGAGGGCACCCGGTTGAAGGCGTAAGAGGGGATGCTTTCGATGGGGTTGTTGCGAAGCCAGAGCTCCCGCAGCTTGGACAGGTATTCAAAGGCCCCGCTAGGGATGACTGTCAGCCAGTTGTCGAACAGCTCCAGGGTGTTGAGGCTGGCCAGGCCATTGAAGGCCCCCACCTCAATCTGCCGGATGGAGTTCCTGCCCAACTGCAGGACCTCCAGGTGGTGGAGGTGGCGGAAGGTGTCGGCCTGGATCATCTGGATGTTGTTCTCCATGAGGTTGAGGTACCGGGTGTTGGAGGGAATACCCTGCGGGACCTCGGAGAGGCCCCGGCGGGTGCACACCACCTTGCTGAACTGGTTACTGCACGAGCAGACAGAGGGGCAGTTCTGGGGCCCGGCTGAGGCGGCAGCAGCGATGGCTGCACACAGAATCCACACTTGCGCCGTGAGGTAGACGACCGGGAGCAGGATGGCATTCCAGGTGTGGTGGTGCACAGTTACCTGCCACAAGAGCTTCATGGTGTGGCACGTTCATAATTCACCATCGCCTGGGATTTTGGCTCGGAAAGGAGAACCAGCCCTACCCCGGCTTAAGTGAGCTAGGAGCTCCTCTTTCCATCTGGAGAAGGAGGTGGGGAGGGGGCGATTAGAGAGACGGAGCGGATCGGCCGAAAAAAATCCTGCTAAACTCGAGCGGCCCCTCGTCTCCCAACCCACCCTCAAGGCAAGCCCTCCGAAAGCTACGACTCTCCCACACTGCAACCGTCCCCACCCAGTTCGCTGTCACCTACCTCGGAAGGAAGGCAGGAAAACACTGGCGTGGTGTCCTTAAGCTTTCTCCACGGGAGCTGGGCACCTCGTTCCCATTCCGACTTCTTAGTTTTAATTAACAAAAGGGGGAAGTGG
>NW_012105364.1:6924640-6982381 GCF_000951045.1 Mandrillus leucophaeus | reverse complement strand
GAGGCGCCCCAGACCGAGAGCCCGGGCTTCGCTGCTGCACTGCCGCCGGCTCCTCCTTCGCTCTGCCTCACCCCTCGTGGGTTCTCACTGGGGCTTTAAATGAGAGTTCCCTTAATGAGGGTTGCGGGGGCGGGAAACAGTGGCAGGAATGACCAAGTGCGACGAGCTGGGGAATGACAACCTGGGACAGCACAGAGGCCGGCAGGAAGGATTGAGGTGAACTCCCGGAGCCCACGACACAGCCCATTCGTTCATGGAGCTGCAGCCGCGGCTTCTCAGTCTTCGCTGGCGGGAGTCGCCCCTTGCTCGCCGCTGTGCCCAGAGAACTGGGGGAAGGGAGGCGGGCGGCTGAGCCCCCTGCCCTGTGAGCTCGCCAGCCCCTCCTTGGCTAGGACTCTCTGAAAAGAACTGCGTAGCAGCCTGGGGTAGCGATTGGGAGTGGGGGTGGAGTTCTTGCTCCTATTTCTGGTAGGAGACCCTGAGGCATTTGACAGACTAGTGTAGGAGAACAGGACTAGGCCAGCTTTTTCCCACCCCCCCTGAAAAAAGACTGCCCCTTTCTCTGCCGATTGTGAGTGGGGCAATCTGTAGCTGAGCCCTGGGAAGCCGGTCCAGTAGAATATAACATGGTTTAATATCCCTTCCCTTCAAGAGCTGCCTCCATACTCCTCATCCCCCACCCCACTCACCGTGTGATTTCTGGCAGGCTCGCTAGATAAACCCTCATCACCTGCACGTGGGCTGTTGCTTCAGAACGAGAAGATCCTAGATTTCTCAGCTTTCTGATTTCTACCACACCCATTTCTTAATACTGTCTTCTGCCCAGTAACCTGAACCTCCTTAAATACGCCATGGAATACTTGAAGTCCTGGAAACGGTTCCTTTGTAAGCAAGTTGGAGTTCCCATTCTTTACCAAGACCTTTCTGTTATCGTTTGCTGTCAAATATAACCTTGATCGTTTCTATTTATTGAACCCTTACTCTGTCTGTATTCCACTGTTAATATTCCCAGCAACCCTATTATTCATTTTATATGGGTCAAACATGTTGCCTCGTGTCACTGGTAAGTGATAGTGGATTTGAGCCTCAGCATGTCTCAGATGTCAAAAACTTGGGTGTGGAAGTGATTCCCCAAAGTATTCTCCCAGTGAGATGAGAACTCAGGTTTCATTCATCCACTTCAATAGTCATTTACTGGAATGCTTATCTACTATGTGCCATCCGCCATACCAAGAACTTATATCTGTTCTTGTTTACTCTTCATTTACCCAGTGAAAGTAATTGCCACACTTGTCTCCGTTTCATAGATGAGGGCACTTAGCTCAGGCAGGCAAATAACTTGCCCAAGGTCATACACTAGAAAATGACAGAGCCAACCTTTCCATCCAGCCTTCAAACCCTGAATCCGATGTTTTTATCACTAAGAAGAATGCCCACTGTGTCTACGCTGCATAGAGTAAATGGTGGAAGCAAGTGGAGGAGGGAGACTGTAGGAAAGTTCAGTTAAGGATGTGTCAGAGAAGTAAGATGAAGGGTAGGAGATGGGCTGAGAAAATGAACTCTCATCAAGAAGAAGAATAAGGGAGACGTGGAGGTAAGTCAAACCCTGATGCTAGGGTTTAGTTCCATCTGGGCTCCTTAGCAGCCCTTTTTATGTCTTGACTGAAACCCCATCTGCATATCTTTAGTCACAAGCAGGACACTACCGTCTAGTAGACTCAAATGTGAACCTAGCCTGACAGGACTGTGGAGGACACTCAGACTTTCTGGTGAAAGGTTCTGCTCCTTTATAGCTGGCACCAACCTAGTAGAGTCGTCTGTTGCCTTAGGAGACCCTTGGCCAGGGTTTGGATGGCAGCGATTAAGTGTGACTATCCCTCCTTCCTCAGGCAACAGGGGCTCTGCCTGGGCTGGTCCCCTACTACTCTAGGCAAACTCAAACCCTGTCTGTTCAGCTCCAGGCTCCACAGATGAAAGCTGCTGCCCCGCACTGTAAAGGTAGATGAAAGTGGGGGCCGATTTGGGTCAGGCCAGTACTTAGTAATGAGGTTGTCTCACAGTAAATATTTGTGACTGCCATCCATGAAGGTGACTATGCCCAAGATCTGTCGAGCTCTACACCAGGCTGCTTTGCCCCTGTAAGCCAACTGGGCCAGGAAAGCACCCCTGAACCTACTAACTGGACTACAGAGGAGGCTGTGGGGCCATCGTTGCACACAGCCCTTCTGAGCTGAAAGTGGGACTGCAGCCTCTCATTTTGGTAACCCAAGTACCATCTAGCCATGGCTTCTTGCTCCTCACAGCCCTGGCTTGGACTGCTGCTTGGATTTGGAATGGTGCCACCAAGGAATAAGAAGGGAAGAAGCCTACTTAAACCCTAAGTGAAAGAGACACTGGATTCAGATTGTTTTCACTCGCAGTTTCACACAGGGAGTCTCCTGTGATAAAGCCAGAGAGAGCTAAAAAAGCCAGCAGTGATTGGGCAAGGCCTTTGTCAGTAGCCTGGTATTGTAGAATGAGCCCTGTGCTAAGATTGGGATACCTGAGTTCTGGTCCCCTTTCTGCCACCGATTAGACATGTGACAAATCTTAAAATAGCTCTAAACATCAGTTTTTCCATTTATAAAATCAAGGAAGTGGATTAGAAAGTTTCTTACCATTCTCTTAGTCCATGATTCCTGCCCCATCTCAGATATGTAGTTCTGTGAAGAAGGTTGATCCTTTGGGATTGTAGCCAAGTCTTGGAAATGGGCCACAAAGTTAAGTGAGAATGCTTTTTTCATTTAATCCAGAGATGCACAGTGCCTTGCCTTGCCGAGCAGAGCAAATCGGACTGTGTTTTCCCAGCTACTAAAAAGACACACAGATCACAGAATGTTAAACTAAAATGGACCTTGGAGATTATCTGGATTTAATCTCTCACTTTACAGATGTCACTGATGAAGCTCAGAGAGGCACAGTGACTTACGTAAAGCTACATGACTAATTAGTATCAGATACTGTCCTTTCTGACCTCAGTTCATCAGTCGAAATGACAATGTATGGCTAATTGGCTTTTAAACCTGGGCCTTGAAGATATTTCCAAATACCTGTCTTCTGTGGGCTTGTATGCCGGTGCGACTATACTTTGCTGGATTGGGATAAAGAGGAGTCTTCAATAGCACCTGTCTGCACTTCCTAGTGACTTTGGGTCCCCAATAGAAAATGAGAGAAATGGTCATCTAGAGGACCCAGGACTCTCCCACCCAGCCAGGATAATTGGGTTCCTAGTAAAGCCTAGGGCTAGACCACTCCCCAACCTGATATGCATCCCTGAGGCATTATCCTGAGCAGCCACTAGATGTCCATAATGCCTCATAGGGTGTTCCAGGAGTGAGTAGTCTTTGACTGGGTATCATTTTGCCACCAAATAGGCTTTGGGGCCCCTTTTAAGGGTAGGTCCATCAGTGGTAGGAACAACCAGAGCAAAGACATAGAAGGAATTTGGGAAACTAGAAAGAAAAAAGTAGTATGGAAATTGCCCTCCACAAAGGGAAGGAAGGGTATCAATTGGTGAATCAGTAATCATAAAAAGTAGGAATGCTCTACATGGAAATAGTCACTGCCTTCTTTCCAAGGTAAGAACACGTGTGTGTGTGTGTGTGTGTGTCTGTCTGTCTGTCTGTCTGAGTTCCACCCACGTGTGCAAACACCCATCAGGGACAACTAGCCATGGATTTTCTGTTTAATAAGTAAAATCAGAATTGCAAAAGGAAGGTTATTTTTCTTGCCTGTGATCCCATAGTGAGGCTGGCTGTGCCATTACTACCCACAGTCATAAAGGGAATGGATTTTATTCCTGGAGCCTGATGATTCAAGGCAAGACAGCTGTTCTAGAGTTACCCACTCTTCTGAGTGTGCTTAGAATCTTTTCCCCCAAGGACTCAGCTCTTTAAGGAAGTCAGAAGGGAGTGGACAGTAAAGGATAAAAAAGCATTCTCCCTCCAGGTCCCATCAAGAGCAATTTTTTAAAACCTTGGCTAAGAAAAGACACACTGCTTAATACAAATGGTAAAGAGCTATAGAATGGAAAGGCCTTTCCCTCTCCTCTAAGAATGAGTTTCCAGGGCTTACAGTTTCTTTGTGGGCTGTCAGGTTCGCGTGATGGGGAAAACCTCCCAGCTAGCACTCTGCCTCCTCTTTTGGAGTAGTTTGCACGTGTTCTAGCCACAGTCACTTACATGCTCAAATTGAAAAGAGAGGTTCAGCCGGGAGCCTTGAAAATGCACTTCTGCAGGTACACTGGCCCGTTCCAGGCCCTTGTGACTTTTCCTCTTTAATTGCCCGTGTATAGCAGTAACAGTGGTTTTAATAACAACATTTACTGCAGCGTTGGTAGGTACTTGGTACTGTGTTAAGTTACACAGATTTATTCCTCACAACAGCTCTGTGAGATGAGTACCATCAGATTTCCCCATTTTGCAGATGAATTTAAGAAGTGTTCTCGGGATCACAGAACTGATGAGTGACTAAATTTGTTTCTTGAGGCTGCCATAACAAATCACCACATAGTTGGTGATTTAAAGCAGAAATATATTCTCTCACAGTTCTGGAGGCTGAAAGTTCAAAATCTGGCAGGGCTGCACTCCCTCCAGAGGCCCTAGGGGAGAATCATTCCTTGCCTCTTGCCCCTGCCAGCTTCTGGTGGCTGTCAGCATTCCTTGATTTATAGCTGTATCACTTCATTCTCGGCCTCCATGGTCACACTACCTTCTCCTTTTCTGTCTGCCTCTCTCCTCTTGGTGACTTATAAGGACACCTGTCATCGGATTTAGGGCCTACCTGGATAATCCAGGATGATCTCCTTATCTCAAGATTCTTAATTTAAATGGGTCTTTGCAGACATAATTTTCAAATAGGTTAAGTGTCGCAGGGTTCTGGGAATGAGGAGGTACCCCTATTTTTCTGGGGGCTCATTCAGCCCATTACAGTGATAGAGCCAGGTTTCAGTCTCGGTGTAGAGCCCAAACTCAACCACTGTGATGCTGTGATGTGCCATTTAAGAGGAACAGGAAAGGGACAATGCATCTGATAACCAACAGGTGACTCTTCGACACACCTGTGCCTGTGAAGAGTAGGGGAGCCAAACAGGAGCTGTGTGGCTGTTGGGTCTTCCCACTGGGAAGGGAGAGAGTCTCTCAGTCAGGAAACATCACATGAGCCGAGAGAAGGGGGCAGGCTGACAAGACACACTCAGGAGAAATCTGTCTCTTATTTTCTGTTTCTTTGTGATTCCATTCTTAATGATTTTCTCACTTTCTCTTTACATTATCTCTAAATTTTATCCCAAAGATACTGGAACACTTAAGCATTTACCAGTAGTAACACCAAAAGTACCTCCTGCATTGCCACTAAATTTGGCTCCACTGTATCTAATTCTTAGAAATTTTGAGCTTCATGTTCATTGGAGATTAAGGGATACCTCCAGATCAGGGCCAGCAGGTACAGATGTGGAACTAAGAGCTGTGGATGGAGAGACTTCTCAGGTATCTCAAACATAAATGTGATCATTAATCCATGCCTATTATTCAGATTTTGGTTGGAGAAAACAAAACTATTTTTTCCCAAATGGACTAATACAAAATTTGCCACATAAGAGCACATGCGTGTCTGTGTGTGTGGATGCTAGTGGGCATTGTAGCGTACTGATAGGTGCAAAGCACCTCTGGAGTCAGACAGACCTGAATTTAAACCCCAGTTCTGCCTCTTACATACCATGTATACATAGGTTAGTTGTTTAAACCCCCGATTCTTCACGTGTAAAGTGGTATTAATAACTTTTTTCATGGTATTGTTGAACTAGAAGCAAGTAAAGGAAATCTTAATCTCAGCAAATAGTGATGGTGGTATCATCTGTTATTTTCTTATGTGGAAACCAGTATAGAAGAGGCTGTCTTGTTCAAAGTCAGTTATTGAAGGAATTATTTTCTTCTAGATATCTGCTCTTGTTATTGCACCTAATTTATAACTTTCAAGTCTTCATTTAAGGTATGAGATGTTTTTCATTGTTTGTTTTTAACAGTTACTGGGTGGGGTTGTTTTTTTTTTTTTTAATTTTGAGGTAATTTTAGACTTACAGACAGGTCAAAAATAGCACTGAGTTCCCATATGTGCTTCACCCAGCTTTCTCTTATGTGAGTTAATATATTACATAACCACAGAACATTTATTCAAAACTAAGAAATTAATCTATTCAAGACATAGATTTTTACACTTGCCCTCTTCAGGCTCTTCTCCATAGCAACCAAAGTGATCTTTGTGACAATATATCAGATTATGTTATTGATTTGCTTAAAATGCCCCAGTGTCTTCCTCTCATAGTTTGAGTAACAACCATACTGCTTCCCATGGCCCACAGGCCCTAAGCCTTCATTGCTGCCTGCACCTCTGCCCTCAGATTTTATCGTCTTCCTCCTCATTCCCTGCACTTCAGCTCTACTGGTCTTCTTTCTTTTCCTGGAATACGCTTATGTGGTTCTCCCCATTAAAGCCTTTACTCTTTCCTCAACCTAAAATGTTGCCCCACATCTTCAGGTGGCTATCCTGTCCAGAGTAGCCCCACTCGTCACAGTCTTATCACCCAGCTTTATTTGTCTCATTTTATTTTCCATTACCTGAAATTGTCTTGTTTATGGGCTGTATATTGTGCATCCCCACAAGAACAGAGGCCCCTCCTTCTTGTTTCCAATACCTAGACCATAGCAGTGAGTTTATTATTTCAGAGGGATGAGGACTGTTTTTGATGTCCCATGTGGGTAAGAACTGAGGCCTTCCTAATTTTATCGATAGCCCTAGCCCTACCCTGCTCTACTTACGTTCTTTGAAGAAGCAGGTGAAAAATTGCTAGCCTGATTTTTTTTTAATACTAGAAAAATGAGGGAGAGTCCTACTGACCTTAAGGTGTCTCCAGTTCTCAATTTTTAGAAATCCTAGCCCCTTGCTGACAGATTTATGAAGGAGAGTTTTATGGAGGTACCATAAAGGCTCACAGGTTCTTGGCAGTTGTGAATATGTGAGGAGTGAGCATAGGTGCACAAATACACATTATCTGTGCTCATGTACACATAAGCCTGTCATTTTCAAATTGGCTAAAGTGCATTTTCTCCAAAGGGAGTGGGGGCTGTTGAGCCTGAAATAGGGAACACCAGGACAGTAAGATCAAATGCTTTGAAAGTGGCTGTGCCAACGCTTTTTGCTAATTAAAGAATGTTAGGACAATCACCACTAGCAGCAGTAAAGGGCGCCCCATTACCTCGCTTTATGGAGAGCTGGGTAAATTTAAAGGCAGCTATAAATATCCCACTGAGTGCCGGAACTGTAGCACAGTCGGCGGGTACCTGCTGGGCAAGGAGAGGAGCCCAGAGCTTCTGGTCCCCTCTGTCCAGGGCCCTCATCTCTATTACCTGTCAGTCCCCAAATTTTGCTTGACTGAAGAACAATTCCATCAACAAACCCTTAATTTAAAAACACTCAGAGAGACAGCAAACAGCTGTGTGTTGAGTCTGCCTGGGAGCCCAGGCTACCTGGGTCCTTCTCCAGCTGTGTCAGTGACTTTCTTTTCCTTTTGCCTGGACGGAAGATGTTTCTTCATGTTGTGATTTTGTTTCCTTGAAACATGGGGTGTGTCACAGAAATTTAAAAAAAAAAAAAAAAAAAACAGGTGCAGTGGCTTATGCCTATAATCCCAGCACTTTGGGAGGCCAAAGTGGGGGAATTGCTTTGCTTGAGCCTGGGAGGAGGAGGTTGTAGTGAGCCGAGATTGCACCACTCACTCCAACTCTGGTCATCAAACAGAGCAAGGTCCTATCTTTAAAAAAAAAAAAAAAAAAAAGTGACATGGTTTAAGACCTTTCTCCTGGGAATATTCTAGAGCCCCTTAGCTGAGCAAACTCTGTGTTTCAGAGAAAATTTTAGCACCTGTAAAGTGGGAACAAAATGGGAACATACTTTTTATACTTAGCCTACAGAATTTCTGACTAAATTAAAGATTTTTACTAAGCTTGGAACTTTCTCCATGTTTTAAATCTATTCAATTTGGCTTGAAACCTATTACGTCCTTTTCTGGAGTTTCTTTTTGTATCTCTTCCATGGCCTCCAAGCCGTTCTAATCCATTGGTTTGTAGAGTGGTGCCACATTGGCACTGCCTCCTCTCTACCAGCTTTCTTGATCTATCGTTCATTTTCTTGAGATATCAGCATCTGTGGCCATCAAGTTGCCTTGCACAGTTTGCTAATTGTTTTCGATTGTATGCCTCCAGCTTGAGCTGTGTTTAGGATTTTCCTGTTGTAATAGTCCACTCAGTACTGCCCTAGTAACGTGAGTTCCTTGGCTTGTTCATTTGTCTCATCTAAGGAGTTCCAGGGAGATGATTAAGGGACCCATAATAGAAATGTGAGCTTGAACTTGGTCTTTCTGTAACTGGTACTCTTCATCCCACCCCTTCCCATCTTTGAGCAAAAGGACAAGCACTTTACTTTAAAAGTGGAGGGGGCTCCAGTGCAGGGGCTCCTGTCTATAATCCTAGCACTACAGGAGGTCGAGGCTGGAGAATCACTTGAGCCCAGGAGTTTGAGATTAGCCTGGGCAATATAGTGAGACCCCCTGTCTCTAAAATAATAATAATAACAATTTAAAAAATAAGAGGTAGAGGGGAGCGCAGCATTGGGAACACCAGGAGACCAGCCCAGCGCCCACACCACTGGCTTCCCCATGAGTCATCAAACAGCCAGTGGGTGAATTGGCTAACACCCAGGTTCCTGGATGCTGCATTCCTTTTTTGTTATGACTTGAACTTCTTCAGGAATTAGATCTATCGAGCCTCCAATCTGCTCTTGCTCCATGTTTTTAGATGCAACTCTGTCTGCAAATGCTTCCAGTGGAAAATCACCTTTATATCTAGAGGAATTGGGGATAGGTGAACATGATCTAAAGGTGCTAGAACTCTCAGCTCCTCCATCAGATTTAGAAGGGACAAGAATGTCCCCAGTTTGTTGGTTGGCTAAATGGTCTATTCATGTACATACTCTCTCACATTTACGTACTGAGTTTCTCTCATACAGCTCTGAAGTTGGGTAGAACTGACAGGTAGATTTGTTTGCTTATTTCTTTTTAACCATGGGTAACATGACCACCTTGAAACTTGTTCTGCCTTATCCCAACACCACTCGAAGCCATGAATCCCCATCTTTCAATGTTTGCCTCACTACCAGCCAAGAATGCTAAGCAGGGTGTTCTGGGGAACCTTTCATCTTAGTCTACTTTAAACTATTTCTCTGATGAACACCAGACTGAAATGGCTCTGGTTCTGATGGGGGGTGCTAAATCCCCAGCCTTTGTGGAACTACCAGCTGGGAATCTGAGGGGTCTCCTACCATGATGCCTAGACACTGGCAGCCTGGCTAGAAGAGCTCTCATTCTCTATCACTTTCTTGGTGACTAGGGACAGTTTGTATGGCAGCCCAGTGAGGCTACTTGATTTGTATTCAGTGCACAAACCCTGAAAAAAAACCTGTGAGGAGCCCTGCCAGCCAGCAACTCTGAAAGGATGCTTTGTGTGAGTGAGCAGTATCTGAGATGGACAGGGACTCTCCGCCTTCCCCTGAAAACAGCCTCTCTGGCCCAGCAACTTATTGGTGCTTTGGATCTGGCACAGAGCTCCTGGGGATCCCTCCCCAAGAGGAGACCATCTTGGGATCCCATATACATTGAGCAACTTACACCCCATCCTTCCTGCCCTGGCTTCTGGTAGTCAGCCTCCATGAGCCAGTCAGCAAGATCCATTCAAGGTGGTGCCCATGTACGCAAGAGACAGTAAGTGGAAAAGGGGGAAGATGAACATGAACAGACCAACCGGCCAACAAACTGGGGATGTTGTCATTCTTCTCAGACGCCTACGAAGGCTGTAGCTTCTGCTCAGCACTACTGCCCATCCTGCCAGACTGGTCCTTCCCTCTCTCCCCAAGCAAGAGCTGTGGTACCCTGAACCTGTTTGATTTCCTAACCCATTAAAGCTTTCTTTTGCTTCTATTATCTGAAAAGGGGCAGAAATAAGAATTCTGCTCCAGAACATCTGGTAGCTGCAAGGTAAAATTCTTTATCAAATTGAGACCAAGAGGTGTTCCTGCCTCATAGGAGACCAGGCCGGTCAGCACCACCACCAACCCTGTCCTGTTTTTAATGCCACTGGAGGAGTTGGCTCCTGCCAGCTGCTATCTGAGTCTGTCTCTTTTAAAACGTTATTCGTTATTAATGAGTTTTCTAAACACATAACCTTGACTCACTTGCTTAGGTGAACAAGACCATTCTCATATGTACTGTTTTACGTGAAGGAAAAGAATTAAGTGGGTATTGAAGAAACTTTCTGAGGGCTCACGCATACTTGAGAGCCTAGGAGACAGCATTACTGGCATATGAATGGCAGGCTGGGCTTGGTCTTCGCCCCCTAAACATCTCCATCTTAGGCCACATCTCTTTGTGGGAAAAGCCAAAGAGGGTGGCTGAAGTTTGTTTAATCAGGTGCCCATCTCAGAGGTTACACCAGTTCTCCCCTCTCATATTTCAGTGATGCTGGTTTCTTTTAATACCAGCCTCATCTTTGCCAAATTAAAACCCCTCCTTGTATCTTGTTTGCCCTAATTATTTTGAATTTAGTCCATCATAAATAATATATATATAATAAGGCCAAGGCAGGCAGATTACTTGAGGTCAGGAGTTCGAGACCAGCTTGGCCAACATGGTGAAACCCCATTTCTACTAAAAATACAAAAATTAGCCAGTTGTGGTGGCGTACATCTGTAATCCCAGCTACTTGGGAGGCTGAGGTGGGAGAATCACTTGAACCCCAGAAGCAGAGGCTGCAGTGAGCTGAGATTGTGCCACTGCATCTAGCTGGGTGACAAAGGGAGACTGCGTCTCAAAAGAAAAAAAACTGTTTTGTATATATAAATTTATATATCTGAAATATATAAATACTGGTGTTGACAGGCCTTGTCTCTTATCAGGCAGGAATTCTAATTTAGTAGGATTCTAATTTCTGCCCCTTTTCAGATTATATATCTTTACATATATATTTATATATATGTGTGTGTGTATATGTGTATATACACACACACATATAATAAACATTGCAACACTTAGAGTGTCTATTACATAGGACAATGTAACCAAACAAATATTTTTCTTCCATTTTATTTTAGAGGCCTTTAGAAGAGGGATAGTGCAGAGAGAAGGATTGTGGGCCTGAGAGAGGCTGTGTCTGGGGACAGAAGGTAGCAGAGTGGGAATAAAGATGGAGCCGCAACCAAGGACTTTACCCTAGACTCATTGCTTTCAGCTCTGGGTATGTGGAGGAGAAGAAAACCCAAGGAAATGTTTCCATTTGGCTGAAGGAGAGTTTTCTCCAGACCCACCTCCTATCTTAAGTGTCCTGTCGCCACACTTGGGCAAATGGCACTTGTGGTTTGTGTGTTATCACTTCTGCACTCGGTGTGGTCAAGGAGCTTTGCAGCCCTGACATATAGCATAGAAAGATTTATTCGGGCCGCATCCACAAAGGGACAGACAGACTCCTAAAGAATCAGGCTTTGTAGACAAATGCAGCCCTGCCTGATTTCCAGAGACCTTTGTCCCCTGGGATAGGTTGGGTGAGCAGAAAATCTGAAACCAATGACTTGAAAACGGTTTACCACAGAATTTCCTGTATGGGTCCCATACGTGTACAATACACTTTGAAAATTTTTTCTTCCTTGCTCTTACCTTGCTGAAATCATTCATTGTTTTTACAACAAAGAAAATAACCAAAAAGCATTTAGAATAAAAAAGGAGCTCATCTTCTTCCCCCCTACATCTCTGCCCCACCACCCGTCTCTGCCCCACCACACACACACACACACACACACACACACACACACACACACACACACACACACACATATCTTTTATCCCTCTTCTCATTCCTACTCCTAAACAACTTAAGAGAATCTTCAAGTTTAAGCCATTTTTGAAATGGCTTTGTTCTCATCCCTGGAGGTGTAGCAGCCTTTTCCCATTCAGTACTTTATTTTTCCAGATAGTTCATATGGAGTGGAAGGAACATACTGTATCTTTTCTGTATTGATGGATCGTGTTCAGTTGTATACATTTGTCTCTGAGGCCTGCTAATGCCATTTGAGTTTCTAAAATCCTTATTTTTGCAAATCCATTTGTGTCCTGGGTTTAGCTCCCGATTATAGGATTAGCAGAGATTATAGGGTCTGTCTGATGCCTTCTCCAAGCTTTGTATCAGATTTATGGCTATGAATTGAGAAGTTTGCACATAGATAACATGGAAACTAAAGGCAGATACGGGCTGATGGGAGAAAAAAGCAGAAGGAGCTCTTATAAAGAATTGGAGTAGTTATCAGGCCAGGTATTTGGATCAGAACCAGTTAAGAACCTGAAAACACCAACTTTCTGTTTCTTGACTTCACAACTGTGCTGGGCTGCCTGTTCCCTCTTTTCCAGAACAGTTTTCCATGGACCCTGACTGTGCCTTCTCCCAACCCCACCCAATGGCTGCCCCCAGAATAGAGCTCTAAGCCATGCTGCAGCCCTCTGGGTGGCATCCTTTGCTAAGAGGGCTCTCTCCTGTCATCAGCAGTCCCTATGGCCTCCATCCTGTCAGTTCTCATTAGACAGCTCTTCTGCTCTACATCGAGGAGCCTGAGAGACTGAAATAAAGGACAGAGATGGGTTTGGAGCACAGAGCAACCCATGCCACTCCAACCCTGTGACACAGAAATATTAGGGGGATTCAGCCACCTAATTTTTTCTGGAAGTGGAAAAAGACAGATGTAACTATGGTAAAGACTCATGGGTCACTTTAGGCTATATGTGTTTTATGCTGCAGCACTAGAGCGTAGGAGCAGCTTAATCAGATTTATCATCTCACATAAAAAGTCAGTCCCTAAGTAGGACAGCTCCAGGGGAGGGGTGGTTGATTTAACTAAGATACGCCCTGGGTCAGAATCAGGCACCTTGGTTCTTTCCCTCTTTCTATCCTGCCGTTCTCTCCCCATGACCACAGGTCCCTTACTTGGCTGCAAGATGATTGCCATAGCTCCAGGCACTGCATGCTCATACACCAATCTCCAAAGGCAGGAAAAGCATAGTTTCTTGTTTTGTGCCTTTTTAAAAGTTTTTTTTAAAAAAAAAAAAACCTTCCCTACAAGCGTCTGAGCTGACCTCCTTTTACGTCTGATTATCCAGATCTGGATGACACATCCACTCCTAAACCACTATGTTAAACCAGGAAAGGAAACTCTTTTCCCCCACCCCAATGATTGGCTGAGACTAAGGATTTGGAGGAGGCATGAATTTGGATATGGAAAAAAAGTTACCTTTTTTTTTCTCCCTGAAACCAGGGCTTGCTCTATCACCCAGGCTGAAGTACAGTGGCACCATCATGGCTCACTGGAGCCTCAAACTCCTGAGCTAAAGCAATCCTCCCACCTCAGCCTCCTGCCTGGCTGAGACTATAGATGTGTGCCGCCATGCCAGGCTAATTGTTTTTATTTTTTCTAGAGATGGGATCCTGCTATGTTGCCCATACCAGGTTTTTTGGGGGGTTTTTTTCTTTCTTTTTTCTTTTTTTTTTCTTTTTTGAGACAGGGTCTCACTCACTCTGTCACCCAGGCCAGAGTGCAGTGGCATGATCTCAGCTCACTGCAACCTCCACCTCCCAAGTTCAAGTGATTCCTACCTCAGCCTCCCAAGTAGCTGGGATTACAGACATGCACCACCACACCAGCTCATTTTTATATTTTTAGTAGAGATGGGGTGTCAGCATGTTGACCAGGCTGGTCTCAAACGCCTAACCTCAGGTGATCTGCCTGCCTTAACCTCCCAAAGTGCTGGGATTACAGATGTGAGCCACTGTGCCCTGCCTCCCATGCTGGTTTTGAACTTCCATCCTCAAGCAGTCCTCCTGCCTCAGCCTCCCTAAGTGCTGGGATTACAGGCATGAGCCACAGCAGCTACCGTGTGTCTTTATTTGTGTTAACTGCTAAGATTTACTGTTTCCTTTGAATATGAATTAAGCAGCAAATCCAAGTAAAATTAATTTATTACTTCATCACCAATAGAAATAAAGAATATATTCATATCATATTACAGTAATTGTAGGAGTTTCAGAATATTGTTTACTCTTATCACTTCTTTGAAAGTACAGTAGTTTTTAGAGCTGATGTTAGATCTCTTAGTGTACTATTGATAAAGAAACACATGTACTTACATCCTGATTTCAATGGGTTTTTATAAATATTTTCATAATTTTCACTATAATTGGTTTCCTTTGCAATCCTGAATATTTCCTGTATGTAAAAAGATTATTATAATTTAAAGGAGTCCATAGGCTACCCTCAACTGCCAGAGGGGTCCATGGCAAAGAAAATAATTTACACCAGTCAGCATTTTCCGGAGTCACATATGAGAAAAAAGGATGGGCACCTGCCAGCAGGGAAAAGGTGGAAATGGCTGTTGATCAGGCAACCCATGGACCTTTCCACAGTGAGTGCCTGTGGACTCAGGCAGCCTAAGTGCCGCTCAGTGGTCCCTTTCCTGCTATTGCCCAGCTCCATTTACAGCAGGATCTTCCAAACTTCAGATATTTTTATACCATGCCTGTGCTTTAGCCAAATCCAAGTACCACCTATTATTTCCTTAGTATTTTTCTTTAAATCACTCGGTTCTTTCTGAAATCTCTTTCTTAAAGGAAGCTTTATTAAATGGAAAAATACCACTTACCATAAATGAAAGGAAATCTTAAAAATAAACACATAGAATACAGAACAGTATCAGTGAATTCTGGCTAAATCCTATTTGCCTGTAAGGCTCTGCTCCTCTTTTGTAAAAGAAATAACTAAAGACAGATTAGCTGCAAACTGAAACTTTCTCCCTAACATAATCAGAATTGAGAGATCTTTGAAAAGGGTGTAACTTAGTTTGTGGTTCCCATTTTGTGCCCTGTCATTGACCCAGCTAAAATAAAGTCCCTGGGCTTTTTTTTATTTTAGATAGACTCCTTATTTTACAGACTAGTGACCCACCTACAAAGGAAATGAGTTTTGTATGACTTATATGAACCTGTATTTTTTTTTTTTTTTTTTTTTTTTTTTTTTTTTTTTGGGGAGATGAAATTTCGCTCTTACTGCCCAGGCTGGAGTACAATGGTGCAATCTTGGCTCACAGCAACCTCTGCCTCCCGAGCTCAAGCAATTCTCCTGCCTCAGCCTTCCAAGTAGCTGGGATTACAGGCATGCACCACTACGCCCAGCTAATTCTGTATTTTTAGTAGAGACGGGATTTCTCCATGTTAGTCAGGCTGGTCTCGAACTCCTGACTTCCGGTGATCCGCCCACCTTGGCCTCCCAAAGTGCTGGGATTACAGGCGTGAGCCACTGCGCCTGGCCGCATCATCTCTTAATGATTGTTTCCTGCATGTTGTAAGAGCTCACAAACCACGTTTTTGTAACTAGTTCTGGAGTTTGGTCTGGGACACACTTAAGGCCTTCTTACCTGTGGTTCGTGGAATTCACTGTCTTTTTGCTCCTTTTTCCCCATGTTTTAAAGCTCAGGGTAGCATTTAGCTGTCTTCATCCTGACAGCTTTTCTTCTGTTCTGTGTGATACCTGAAAGCATACAGACTGTAATCCTGCAACTATTGGTTAGTTGACTAGGCTTGATATTACTCAGTGGGGACTTTAAGGAGGAAGACATTGGTCTTAACCCTGTGGCAGAAGAGACAGCCACTCTTGGCATAGCCCCAGAGTGCAAAAATAGGCAAACTAGATGAGTGAAGGGCCTAGAAGTCAACTGGCAGAGGGCTGCACCAGAGCAATTTAGGCCTTGGTCCCAGCAGGATGGGAACATGTAGGTGGTGACAGAACTGAGATGCAACCTCAAGATGCAAAGCCAGGATTAGAATCGGGTGTTTGAGAGCCAGAAGGGCAGCTATCTAGTTCTTTGTTTGTATGAGATAAGAGACTCACTCTGTCGCCTAGGATAGAGTGCAGTGGCACGATCTCAGCTCACCCCAGCTGCCTCTGGGGTTCAAGCGATTCTCGTGCCTCAGCTTCCCAAGCAGCTAGGATTACAGGTGCCTGCCACCACACCCAGCTAATTTTCGTATTTTTAGTAGAGACAGGGTTTCACCATGTTGGCCAGACTCGTCTCAAACTCCTGACCTCAAGTGATCCGCCCACCTTGGCCTCCCAAAGTGCTGGGATTACAGGTGTGAGCCACTGCACCTGGCCCAAAGGGCAGAGATCTAATTCCATCCCCCATCTAGAGATGAAGCAGCATAAACCCAGAGAAGTTAAGTGGCTACCATAAAGTCACAGTGGCGTAAAGGAGTGGCAGAGCTGAGATCTGCCCTGAGCTGTTTCCACAGATTATATGAAGTCAGGGGAAAATACAGTACACTCCATGCTTCTGTCCACAACGTTAAAATCCATCTGGGGTCACTCTCCTGCCTTCTCCTATGCTTTTCTTTTCCTCTTCTGTCCTCACTTCTCATTGCTTTACCCCTTCTTCCTTGTTGTTCTTCCTCTCTTCCTCGCACCAAAGCCAATAAAGACCAGAGCAGCATAACATCTTGAGCCTCCCATCCTTTCTGTAGCTCTGCTTCTCCTGAGCTCTATTCTCTTCTTCCTTGGGCCCTTTAGGGCCTTCTGTTGAAAGTGTAGGAGAGGGTGTTCTTTCGGCAACAGTAAACCTTTGTGCCCTGTGGACTTCCCTTTCTGGAATGCTGTTGCTTATCGGCATCCTTTCTGATACGGACAGATGAGAAGGCAGCAGCAGTGCCCAGCAGGGTCATGGGGAATGCTCCTTTCTTTCCTCTCTCTCACCTCCTCTCAGAGATTCTCATCACCATGTGCACATGTGCAGTGGGATGTGAGGTCTGCATTTCTCTTCTTCCTCATTCTTTTTTTTGTTTTGTTTTCTTCCCCCACCAAGACAGAGTCTTGCTCTGTCGCCCAGGCTGGAGTGCAGTGGTGTGATCTCAGCTCACTGCAACCTCTGCCTCCCGGATTCAAGCAATTCTCCTGCCTTAGCCTCCTGAGTAGCTGGGACTACAGGCGCCCACCACCACACCCAGCTAATTTTTGTATTTTTAGCAGAGACAGGGTTTCACCATGTTGGCCAGGCTGGTCTCAAACTTCTGACCTTGTGATCCGCCTGTCTTGGCCTCCGAAAGTGCTGGGATTACAGGCATGAACCACCGCACCTGACCATCTTCTTCCTCATTCTTATCTGGACTTCAGAGAATACAAGAGGCAGAAGCTCTGGGAGACCCTAAGACCACAGCTTCAGACTCCAAATTGGAACTGGCAGTGATTTTTTTTTTTCTTTTCTTTTTTTTTTTTCCAGTTCAGGAAACCTTGTTGAGAAAGATAGGCTGACACTTGCTGACTACACCTTGCAGAATTTCTCCTTAAGCTCTGTTACTTGTGTGTATGTTTACACATTGAGTGTGCCTTGTGGGCATTTGTGGGCATGTTTGCATGTGAGTGTGTTGTGATGCCAGAGCAAGCCTCATGCATGACACCTCAATTGAGTCACTTTTCTTAATGGTTTGAAACGATAAATGTTATTGTCTTTGAGTTAAGTGGTTCAATTAGCACTGATTGGAAAGAGTGGGATGAACTGGGAAAACACGCAGCCTGTTTGGTAACAGCCTTGGGAACGGAGGGAGGGAAGGTGTTACCCCTGAAAACAGCTTCTCAGTGGTGGCCTGTCCAGCTGCAGTGGCTGTGGAGAATACTGCTGGGACCAGTTTTTGTTTTGGAGGGCAAGAGAACAGAAAGCTATTAGGAGAGGGGCCACAGTGAGCTCTCGAGTGATGCTATAAGAGATCTTCAGTTCTCCAAATAAAATATTCATCACTCCACCATGTGTCATGTGTCTTCTCTATCCCACTGGCTCTTTTGCAGTACACTTTCAGTCTAGTAGAGAGAAAATGCTCCCTCTGGTTTACAGCTCCTTCTTCCAGCTGTTCACACGGGTGTTTGTCTGATCTGTCTTTCTGTCTGCAAAAGAGCAGGACTGTTAGCAGCATTACAGAGCCTTTTGGAGCTCCTAAGCAGCCTTGGCTATTTTGGCCCCACAGTCATCTCGAGGTAGAAATGGGGCCAGAGCCTTTCCCCTTCAAGGTCTGCTCCTTTTGCAGTGTTCCCTCCTAACCCCTCGTGCTACCCTTACTGGAGCAAAACCAGCATGAATTCAACCTGCAGATTTTTTCACTCTTCTCTTTCCAACTAGGCCTGAATTTTATAACACTGTGGAAGACTCCACAATTGATGAAGTCAAGTTCTGGGGGACTTGATTCCACTCCGTCAAGTGCCCCAGAAGATTTTCTGTCTTTTGGATAAAAGAAACAAGTCTCTGCTCCGCCATGTTGTTATCTCCCAGCCCTCTCCTTCCTGTCCTCTCCTCTCTTAACTGCTCTTTCCCCGAAACTGCCCCACTCCATCCTTCCAAGGCCTCCCAACAAGGACAGTTTCTTCTTTAGGTGCCATTCTGACATGGAGCCCACCAGTTCCCCCTCTTCCTTTCCTTTCCCCTCAGGTCCATCATAGTTCTAAGAGCACTCACTTCCCCAAGCACCACCTGTCATTGATAAGACCAGAAGACTTGAGGAGCTTCGAGTCTAGTGAAGTGTCAGTGCAGCAGGATGGCATTGTGGTCAGCAGTGTGGACCTTGGATTCAGAGACCTGTGTTTGAATTCTGGCCCTGCCACTTACTAGCTGTATGGCCTTAGACCTAAACCACTTAATTCTTTAACCTTTAGGGTCCTCATGCATAAAATGGGGATGATAATATTAAGAAGAATTGTGGGAAGAAATTGGCCAGAGTGTCCCAGCAACGTGTGCGGGAAAGGATAGAATGATGAGGTCTAGGGAACAGTGAAATCTCTGGGGCAGTGTGAAGGTAAAAGAGATTCTGAGCTAATGTCTTAGAATCATCAAATGAAAGCTTGGCTGGAACTGGGGAGGCTGGGGTAGACACACACAAAGGGTAAGGTTCTCAAAGAGCACTGCATTCTGAATAAAAACAGAAGTGAACTCAGTGACATTCCCTGTCTAACGCAGGTAGCCTCAGAGACTGCATGATTGTTTCCACTGGGTTTTCGTAAGAAGACTGAACCAGACATGCAGCCACTCGCTAACATGTATGTGTGTGTAAAGGAGACGTTAACAGGACAAGATACGGAGCACTCAGTTTACCCAATTCTCCCTCTTCTTTCTCACCTTCCTCTTTTTAGCATGCGGATGGTTTTTCTGTTTGAATGCCTCTGTGGAGGCATTTGCAAAAACCACTGTTTTCTGGCCATCTTTAATGCATGTTTATGTCATTTGCAGACAAACTGAGGCAGTAGGATCCAGCAGGTCCTAAAAAAAAAAAAGTACAGTAGGAATCCCATACCTCATTGTTCTTCTCCTTACCTCTTTTCTCCAGATAACTTATCCTCACAGCATTGACTGATACTGAGAAAAGAAAGCCTCTGCAAGTTTAGTTTCACTGATGTGAGCAATTCAGTTACCGCACTGTAGCAAGGACTTAATTAGTTACCGACCTTATTGCTGGTGTAAAATCTGGGAGCTAGACCCCAAATGAGTCCCACATGTCCCTCAGATCCCCAGCAATTTTGCCATTGGAGCAATACATAAGAAAAGCTCTCTTTAGCCTCAAGTTTCTGGCTGATTTTTTTGGTCTTCCCTCTCACAATTTTCCCCCAGTCTTAGGGCCCAAATCTCTCTCCCATTTATCATGTCACCTGCAAATCAAATCTCTGTTCTCTGCATTCCCACAACCATCTACCTATGACCCAGCCACCCTTTGCCAGAAACATTCCATACTTATTTGACAGAGCTATTGTTAGTCCAAGAAGATAGGCAGAGCTGCCATGATGAAGGGTTCTGGGAGGCAGCAGGGCCAAGTCAGTCCTCCTAAGCTGAGGAAGAGCATCGTTTCCTAGATGCCTCTGAGCTCCTTTCTGTGTCATCTCCATTTTGACCATAGACTCCACCAAATCCACCTCTGGGCCCATGCGAGTGGCAGTATCTTCACTTGCTTGAGTGAAAGCCTCAGATCCAGTAACTAGGAAGGAGGGGGCTCAGGCTTTCCAGAGGGTAGAGTGCAGACTGCTCCTTCTCTGGTTCTGCCCTGTGTGCTCACTTCCAGAGCTTCCCACAGCTTCCCAGTGCAGTTTTCCTCCTGGACAGTGTCACCAAATCCTTCCCATGGGGCATCTTGGAGCCACCGTGCAAGTTCATGTTTCTGCCCCTGAGTCCACCCTCCCAAAGACAAAGGCAGAGGCCTGGGAAAGACATTTGAGATGAACAAGACTTTTTACTGTTAGAACAGAAAAATCAAAGTTCAGTATCTCCTTTAAGTATGAGAGAAAGAGATGGGCTGCAGCTTACAATGTGAGATGTAATTGATCGGTGTAACAAAGGCCACGTCCCATGTTTAAGTTCAAAAATCAGTTATACCATTACAAGATGAAGGTGACCTAGCTTGACAGTAATTTACATGAAAATTACCCTATGGGGTTTTATTTACCACCAATTGTAGCTAACAGCGTGAAGTGACTGATAAAAATTACATTCATAGAGAAATCGTATAGATCGAAGGAGGTAATTATTCTGCACTGCCTAAACAGCATCTGAGATATTGTGTTCAGTTCTGAGTGGTGTGTTTTTAGAGGGTTCCTGATAAATGGAGGGGCATTCCTAGGAAGGGACCTGGGTGGTGTAGAATATGGGATCCAGGTTCAGGTAATGGAATTCACTTGGGATGGAAAGAAAGGACAAATGCTGATAATACCAATGGTTGTCGTGTGGAAGGAGGCAAGGAACAAACACTTGTGTACTTACTATTGCTGAGTGCTCTGCCCATCATTTGGTGAACCTTCTCTCGTTTAGTCCTCAAGGTAACCAGTCCTCTGAGCTAAGTGATACTTGAGTTCAGAGAACTTTCTAAAAGTCACCCGGTGGTAAATAAGAAAAAAAACAGATTAGAATTGTTTCAAGTTGCTCCAGAGTACAAAACTAAGACCAGTAGAAAGAAGTTCAAGTTAGAGGGCATTCACTTGAAAGAGGACTTTTCTAACAGTGAAATGGGCTTTTTTGAAGGAGATAGAAGTTGATAGACACTGATATCAGAGGTGTAAGGATGACATTTGCATTGGGAAGGAAGCATTGGGACAGATGACCTTCGGTTCAGTTGGAGTGCTCTGGAACTCCCTCGGGCTTTCTGAGAGCAACATCAGACCCAGAGGAGCTGCTAGGCAGGACGGAAGGCTGGGCTGCCAGTGGTCCATTTCTTCTGCCTGGACTTATGCATTACAGGCCGTTTATGTCCCGCTCCAGCCCAGTGCCCCAGCTTTAGCCTAATGCTCATCTCAGCTGTCTGGACAAGCTCCCATTCTGGCAGCTTGTCCATCAAGGTTGGATCTGTCTTTCCTCCCCTTTGTGACTCCACTTCATTGCCACAGCTTGTCTTCCCGCCCAGGAAAGGGTATTTGGAAGAAGCTCTATCCTGTCTCCTTTTCCCCATTGGTGCAATCTCCTCCCAGCAGCATCCGCTGAAAGGGTTGTAGTCATCCTCGCCCCAGACAGAGCTGTCTTCCAAGTCACGGATGTTGACGAGGCCTGTGTGTGTATCTGCATGCTCACACCGCAGCCTGATCGATGCCTGTCAGAGCTCAGCATCAGAGTGACAGCTGCATACCAGTCTGTTTGCTGAACACAACTCGTCCGTCAAGGGAAATCAGACGAAATCCATCTCCTTGTCCAAAGCCTGGCCCGATGGGCTGTGTCTGGAATGCCAGTCTTGTATCCCACCCTACTTTTGTGCCCTGAAAATCATTCCCTCTAGGATTTCAGTGTTACTTTGATGGATCCCTTGCGGCAGAAAAATTACAGTTAAGAAAAGTATGTGAAAAGACCAATACTCAGCCCTACCCTTTAGGAACTTCTGGTTTAGAGCTGGTGCCTACTGTATGGGCAGTGCAGGTCTAGAGCACACAAGAATTGGCACATGATTATCTTAAATTGGTTGTTATAAACATAGAGCATAAATCAAATGCATTGAATAAAAAAATTGCTTACATATATTGCATAGGGAGTGGCCAGATTAAATAGTGTGTTATAGACATTTGGTGGGGAAGGGTCTCTTTAGAGAGTCTCATTAGAGACACAATTATGGGGTTTTAAGGCTTTCAGAATTGGTAAGGACAAGTTTTGGCAGAGGTTCTATGTTTGTAAACCATTTAGGGCTTCAAGAAGCTCTGTCGCCCCATGTCTTGGCAGTAAGCCAAATAGCTGCTTCTCTTTCCTCTCCCTAAAGCCTCTTTTATCCCATGCAAGCATGTACCTGAAACTTCAAGAAGCCCCTTTCTAGCCTCAGCCACTCCAGCACTTCCATTTCCCAAGGCTTGGGGCACTTAAGTGGAGAACTGCCCTGTTCCCAGCTCTGTGAGATGCTGTATGAGCTAATTCTCTCCCCTTAGCCTGTCCTCCCTTCAGGGGTCTGAATCACTCTCAGGGTTCAAAGAAAAATGGTGCAGGAGGCCAGAGACTTTGGAAGGTAATATTTTCCCCCCACTACCTGGAAAACTATGGAACACAAAGTTGTTCAAAAGACAGAAGTGAAATACCTGGGCAATGGGGGAAAGAAATCAGCCCAGGAGCAAGAGGATGGAACATAGCAGCTGAGAGAGAGTGTTTTCTGGGGTGGAGGGGGACTTACAAAACCCACAAGCAGAGGATGGGGATCCTAGATAAATGGGAGACCAGGGAAAAGCCCTAGTTTCAGAGCGGCACCTTTTTCCTGCTGGTCCTCAAAGGGCCTTTCAGACTAGGGAAGGATTCTCTAGTATTGCTTCCCTGGATTTATACTAGCCAGAATCAGCCCCCTGCTTGGGCCTCCACTCTCCACGCTGCCCTACCTCGGCAGGCTGAGCTTTTCCCCGACCCCAAGCCTGTGGAGTGCAGCAGTCAAAGCTTTATTGCCCACACACTGGAGCCGCTCTGCAATAAAAGAAAATAAAACAAGGTAATGGGAATGGCTGGTACAGGGGGCGGGCCCCTGGAGAAATGGGCCTGCTGCTGCGCGTCTTCCCAGCACCACTGATCACCGCTAAGGCCACTGTCAGTGAGTCATCTGCAGTCCCCTAGGTCTCCTTTCTGGGGCTGAGTGAATGACCTGCATGGTGGTCAGATGGAGCGGCGGTGGCATGTACACAGGCTTACTTATGCAGACCTCTATAGAGCAGAGGCCTCAGTGGCTTCTCCAGCAGACAGCCCTCCAGTGGTAGGAAGGCAGAGAACAGAGATCGGCATCTCACCTCCTAAGGCAAACCAGAGTGGGGAGGAAAGGAGTCCCACCCAGTGGTGCCCCAGAGGTGGCCAGGAACAGAGGTTGATGTTCTGAAAGACAACCTTGGCTATACCGTATCTATGGTAAATGCTGGTAACACAGAACTATCTGGCAGAAGGGGAGTCTGGAAATGCCCAAAGGGAAGTAGAGAGAGGCATGAGCACCTGGCTAACTATCCTACCAAGGTCCCCACCTCACACACAGATTGTTCTGCATAGCAGATATGAATGTCTTGCACGGAGGCTGGCATTAGCAATGGTTCAGTCTCCAATAATTTTCATTTTGTCATGTGGTGTGTCTGGCCTTTGACCAAAGAGCTTTTAAATTCCTCCTCCTCAGCCCCCTTTTTCTTCTTCCTCTCTCTGGCTCCTCCATCGCCAAGCTCGATCCAGACTTGTTGATGAGCCTCAGCTTTTCTCCCCACACATGAGGCACTAAATCTTCCCTGCCTGCCTCGTGACCTACCATCATTTCCCAAGCTCACCTACACCAATGAATACTTAATTCAAAACTGCTGCTGCCGCTCAGTAGTTTGTAATTCTGAGACTGATCTCAACAGAGGAAACAAAATGGGCTGATGAATGTATTGAGAAAGGTGAGCAGAAAGCCATACACAGCATCTCTGTGATGTGGGGAAAGCCTTTCTTAATGATTTAGTTTAATAAGATGGATGTCTGCAGGGTAGAGTTATTCTAATAGGATGGATATCTGCCTGATCTATTGGCCTGCAGGATGGTTATGAGTTTTAAATTTCCTCGTCTCCAGGGCAATAAATTCTCTGGGCTTTTAAAGTTATAAACTTCGTGAGTTTGGTTTTGTTTTGTTTTGTTTTGTTTCAGTTGGGAAAGCCTGAAGGATTTTGTTTTGGTCAGAGCATGAAAAAGGTAGATCCAGTCAGGGGGTTGGGAGGCAGGAAGGTGGGCCAGGTTCTGTTCTTCTTTCAGCTTTACCCTCTCCACAGCCTGCACTCCTCCCCCTGGCAGCTCTGTAGGACCACGGTTTCCCATGTTCTTGTCATCTCAGTGTGGTTGATGTTCCCACCACAGGAATCTAAAGGAGCCCCTGTAGCTTCAGAGGTTAGAGCCCCTCTCTGGGTGTCTGCTGTAGCTTTCCTCTGCAGAGTAATGACAGCAGGGGAGGAAGGAAATGGGAACCTACTGGCCTCACAGCAAGGGGATGCCCTAACCTTACCACCTCCCAGTGCAGGTCCAAGAAGAAGAGGTTGCAGCCAGTGGCTCCCAGGCAGTCAGAGAAGTGATGATGAGTTTTGGGGCTGGGCCCATGCTGAGCAACCAACAGAGAATAGATGCAATGAGCCCCAAAGGGTAATGAGCCCAGAATGCTGCTAACTGGAGTGCTCTGCATGGGATCACTGGGGAAAGGAGCTCCGGCAGTTCTGTGCTGAGGGAAATTGAAGCTTCCTTAATGATTTTTTTCCTTTATACTGACACATCACTCCTCAGCCCAAGAGCAGGGCAACCAGGGCCAGCAGGAAGACAGATGCCTCTCCCCGGGTCTGCTTCCTGGCCTTTCTCAGCATGCCTTCATCCCCCACTTGCTGGGCCAGACCCTCTACCTCGTCTGCCTCACGAAACTTAGACATCTGGGAGTGTGCTGCTCCCAGATGTCAGCAGAATCATGCTGCCCGCCGGCTAGTGACAAGAGCCGGGCTCTCGAATTAGACAGGACTGAGTTCAAATTCTAGCCTTCCACTTATCAAATGACCTTGGGCAAGTCCTTCTCTAAGCTTCCATTTTCTTATTAGTAAAATGGGACTTAACCATTTCACAAAATGGTTGTAAGGATTAAGTAAAATAACATGCATGTCTTTGTGAACCTAATTCAGTGGGTAGCACACAGCAGGTACTCAATAAATGTTAATTCTCTTCCTCTTTCCTGTAACAAGGAGCTACTGATCTTTCCTTCAGATGTGGAATTGGACAACTACAGAGCCTCTTGCCTAGAGCATTTACGATCTATTCCCTGCCAAGCCTGGCTGTTGGAAAGAACCTATGTTCAGGGGCAGTAGCTGGAAGGGCACAGCCATAATGAGCCGGCCTTTGCCCCAGATACTATATGCCACGGACTGCGTTTGGATCAGTAACAAAAGAAAAAAGGGCCTTGTTTCTCTGAGATTATCCTCCCTTTATGTTCCTTGAATCAAGCATTCTTAAAAGCAATGACAAATCAATAGATAAGTACCAGTGATTGGCATCTGTATTTCCATTTCATTCGATTCATTTAGCAAACATGCGTTGACCTTCTACTGTATGTCAGGCACCGTGCTAGGAGTTGGGACCGCAAAATCAAATAGTTTTCTGCCACAAAACAAGCTCTGTTTTCTGCCATCAAGGAGTTGGCAGACTCGAGCTCATCAGCAATCAGAATTCAGGGTGGTACAGTAGTCCCCCTTTATCCACAGGGGATACATTCCAGGACCCTCAGTGGATGCCTCAAACCACAGACAGTGCCAAACTAAACGTATACAATGTTTTTTTCCTATATATGCATGCCTATAATTTATACATAAGGTATTGTAAGATTAATAACAATAATGATAATAAAACAGAACAATTATAACAATATGCCGGCCTCACTACTCTTGTGCTTTGGGGTATTAAGTCAATAAGGGTTACTTGAATACGAGTACTGTAATTCCATGACAGTCGATCTGGTCACAGAGAGGGAGAGGGCTACTGAGTTACAGGCGGGTAGCATCTACAGCCTGGACATGCTGGACTGAGGGATGATTCACGTCCCAGGCAGGAGGGCAAGAGGTTTCATCAAGCTACTCAGAACGGCACACAATTTAAAACTTGGAATTGTTTATTTCTGGAATTCTCCGTTTAATATTTTCGGACAATGGTTGATCATGGGTAACTGAGACTGTGGAAAGAAAACCGCAGATAAAGGGGACTCCTTTATATGCTCTGTAGTGCACAACTGGGGCTTCAGAAAAGATTTCCTGGAGGAAGGACTGCCAAGGCTGAATCTGTAAGAATTAGACATCAGCCCAGCCAAGGGGAGAGGAAGGACATGAACTCCAGAGAGAGATTCACATGCAGCCATTAGGAATTGCATTTTGTCGCTGGTAATATAGACCAAAAACAGCATTCGCTTATCAAGATTAAAGTTTACTTCTTTCTCATAAAGGAAGCCCAGAGGTGGGCAGTTCAGAACTAATACAGTGGCACTTGGTATCAGCAGGGATCCAGGCCCCTTCATTCTCCTGCTCGGCATTTCTCAGCACACGGCTTCCATTCTCAGGGTCCAAAGTGTCTAAAGTGTCTACGGATCTCCAGCCATTCACCTCGTCCTTCCAGTCAGGAAGCCAAAACACAGGAAGAAAGCGCAAAGATAGCAAATGCTTTCCTAAAAGTCCCACCAAGAAATTTCTGCCAAATCTCGCTAGTGTGGCCAGTGAGAAACGAGACTGGGGATCGTAGTCTTTCAGCTGACCATACTGGTACATGGAATAAAAGAAACAGAAAAAGGAGAGAATGCAGCCAGGGAGATAGATCTCTACCACACACAGTGTGTCCAAAGGCACAGAGACGTGAAACTTCAGTGTCTGTTGAGGGAACACAGAGCTCAATCGGCCCAGATCAAAGAGTCCCTGTAGTATAAGGCAAGTAGGAGGTGGTGGAAATGAGACTAGAGACGCAAATCCACATTTCCCTTCAGCTACTGAAAGTGGCCAGTGCTCAGGCCAGAGCTGGACAGGCAGCATCTGCCAAAGGGCTAGTCCCTTAGCCTGGCTATCAGGCCAGGATTCACAACCTCTAGTTCACCACACCCTACCCTCTCTCAGAGGAAAGCTCCCATGTAGTTCCAGAAATCATACAGGCCTGACCCTCTGCTAGGGCTAGGCAAACAAGCTGAGCTATACATCAGCCAAAGGCCTGCAGTGTTCCCTTAGAGAACAACAATGCTCAGTCACTCTGTGACCTAGGTACACTCAACATACGTTTCTATTCTCACTACATGTGCTTAGCACAATAAAAAAGAGCCAACAGTTATTGAGTTCTTATTGTGTACTAGATGTTGTTCTAAGAGCTTGATGTATATTAACTCATTTAAACCTTGTGAGGGAGATGTTCAGCTTTATTACTCCCATGTTACAGCTTGAAGACACTGAAGCACAGTCTTAAAATAACTACCTCCAGGTCCCTGAATGGCAGAGGCTAAATCTGAACTCAGGTAGTCTGGCTGCAGAGCTCTCACTGGGTACCTCTGTGCAGTTCTGCCAATGGATATCACCCCGAAATCAAGAGGAAAATGTTGGACTAGAGGCAGGTAGGTGAAGGCAGGACCAGGCACAAAGCATTTTGCTTCTCTTTTATGCAGGGAGGGATCGAAAATTCATGCAACTGACCATATCTGGTAAAGGCTGGGCCTTCAACCTTTTTCTCCTCCTTCTGACCCCTTTGATCACTTCCAAACATTCTGACTCTAGTTCAGCATGGTCCATTCACAAGCTTCCACATACATCATCATTTCTTCCCATGTCATTATCCCAGCCATCACAGGATTTTTATACATGTTGTTCAGGTTCCTCTCGTTCCGTCCCTCCTTCCCTCCCCTCCTTCCTTGAATCCAGCCCCTGATTCATCCATCCCAGATCTGTCTCAGCAGGTGGGTGGGTTCTGACTGTGCCCCTTGCCCATCCTTCAAGTCAGCTCTCTCCAGCTTTTCCTCTGAGCTGCTTGCACCTTCTCCTGGCTTCGCTCTCCCCGTCATCCCCTGTGTTTCTCTAATGTCTACTTGCACCTCCACTGAGCTCAGCATGGCTTTCTGTCCCAAAATTCTACCCTCGTTCCTTCTCCTACCCTACCACTTATGCACTATTTCTAAAGTGTGACCCTAGACATTCCCTATGCTGGAACATGTCTGCCTTTCTCCCCACCTGTGCAGTCCCATCCTTTAAGGTCCGATCCTACCCGAAAGAGTTTCCCGACTCTTCAGTGCTCAGAGCTGGCTCTCTCCCTTGAACCCCCCCTAGTACCTGCTGCCTGTTCCACTCAGCAGTCATGTGTTTTACATGGCATTTTGTCATTGACTGACAGGATGTGGCTTTGTCATGTCTTCTCATCTAAATCATAGGCTCTTTGAAGACAGAAGTGAATTCTTTCTCCTTTTAGATTTACTGCAGTGCCCAATATAGTGCTTTTCTGCTTAGAAGATAACAAAAACCCATTTCTTGGTCAGTTGGTTAAAGTGAGTGTAAGGTCTCTACATACCCTTAATGATTTTTATACATTCACATTCTCTCAACATGTGTCTTCTCACTTTGAGGAACCCTAATCATTTTTTTAATGTTCTCATATGTTTCATCAGCTCAACTAGGCATCCCAGTGCTTCTGTAGCCCTGCTGTCTTTCTGGAGATGCAGTGCTGAACCACAAGCAGCCTTCCTTGCAGTGTACATTGTACTGTGGTACAGCTTTAACCTGCATTTTCTGCTGTTTGTCTGGCCTTGGAAGCTGTCTTTGTTAGGAAAGCTCTGGACAGCAACCAGGAATATAGCCACAGAGAAGGTGCTGCTCAGAAACAAAAGAGCCCTACCAAGCACAGTCTCCCCCAGGAATCCAGCACCTTCTCTTGATGAAGCACTCTGTAGAATCCTGCTGCACATGCCCCAGCTGTGGGGACTGGGGCTGGGTTTCAAAGAAACAGGAAAATAGCCTCTTTCAGAGGGTTTAACATGTAAGAGGTAATGGATTACCAAGAGCAAATGGATATAGGACAGAACATGAATGCCGAGATGGAGTTACTTGTTAGGAAGAGTGGATCAGGGCAGGCGTCCTGGAAGACAAAAATAGTGGGTGTGGGTTGCTGCTTGCAAGCAGTTGCAACTATTTTCTTTATGCATTCCTTGACAACGCCTTCCTGAATTCAGGTGATGGCTTAACACTCCTTTACTGGTTGATGAACAGATCTCCTTCTAAGTGGGCTCTGCCTCCCTCCTTGGCATGTGGGAACTGCAGCTTGTCTAGCCTTTGAGCCATGATGCAGGATCATGGTATCAGGGACTGGCAGGGCTGTAGGAGATGGGTTGGGCAGCTCACACAACAAGCAGATCAAATGGGCCAGAACAGAGGGTCCGTGAAGGAGAGTCAGAGGAAATGAGGTTGGTGACATGGAAGCATGACACCATCGAATATGCTCTCTCTGGGAAGATACAAGATGCTGAGAATCTCCTCTGAGTCCTTTTTTATTTTTTCCTGTCTTCTCTGCAGTGTCTTCACAAGCACCTGCTTAAAATAAGGATGGGGCTTGGCCTTTCCCTTCCTCCTCACTACTCCTTACCTTCCCACTCTGCATTTTCCTGCCTGCTGCCTCTATGCGGCGGCTCCGGAGCAGTGGGCAGTTGAGAGCAACTCCTGAGAGCACTAAAAGAAATCACATTGCTTAAGTGGTATTTACACCAAGGGGTGGGGTGGTGGCGGCAGGAGTCTCAAAGCTTTTTCCGAGGGCACTGTGGCAGGAAGTCCATGGTGGGAAAAGCGGCATCCAGGTGTCCTCTATCCGAGGAGGCAGCTATTCTTATTCAAGGGAGAGGTCAGTGTTCTTCTCCAGAGTCAAAGAGATTCTCTTTAAAAGTTCAGTTGTGACTTCTGGGACATCTTAGCAAGAGACACTGGGCATCTTCATTTCCTCTCTCCATTTCAGGACACACCTCCCTTGGAGGAGTGCTTTCTACCTGGAAAGCAGCGCAGGTATCAGTGGAATTCTGCTTAGCACAACAGAATTGGGAGGTGGAACGGGGAGAATGAGGCCACCTTGGCCCCACTGAGGGGCCACAGGACAGCTACTTGATGCCTGAGAACAGGGCAGAATCAGCCTGGGCAAATAGTAGGGCTGAGGGACTACCCACTGCGTCCTATGACCTTGTAACACTGAATCGTATTTGGGACATTGGTTTGAAGTGGAGAGAGAACGGTAATTGAAATTAATGAGACCCTGGCTTCTGTCAAGCAGATGGGCAGAGTCACATCAGCACCCATGCTGCTGACCCATCCTACAGATTGTTCTTTCCCGTCACTAATGTTTCTCCGTATCTCACCTCTGATCTCATTGCATGGCTTTGAGAACTTTTTGGACCTGATCACAAGACCCAAAAGAACATCAAGAGCCCCTGTCCTGGGCAGTGGGTAAAGTGGAAGAAGGTGTGTGGTCCCCGTGTGGAGAAGTTGTGGGGTCAAGATGCCCGGACTAGGCAAGGACCACTGGGGCCCACGGCAGAATGAGAAAGGCCAGAGGCAGCACTGCTCATTGTGACCCATACGTCTCTAGGTCACAAACTGCAGCCCTGCACTAGGAGTTTGAGAGGGCTGTGGCACATTAGAGCTCCACTCTGAGGGTGTAAGCCATGCCATATTTTAATTGTCATTAGCAATAAAAATTTAGCATCGAGGAAACCCGACCTCCACACAGAAGAGGGCATGGGCCAGGGTCATTAACCAGGCTGATCCAGCCTCTGACATGCTGGATTTATCCTTTTTTCACATGTATGTGTTCAAACCTTATAACTGGTAGCTTTTACTCACAGGCTTTTCTTTGCATTACTGAGAGGCCAGAGCAATCCTGGGCCCCCCAGGTCATACCGAGCAAGAATCCAGTTGTCCTGTGCACAGGAGGGTAAATGCAGAATAGCCCTCTAGCACTGGCGCTGCAGGAGCTCAGAGACCAGGCTCAGGGGCTCAGCATCATCTCAAAGGCCTCTTCACTTTCCTTGCTGGGTTATAATAGGTTTGAAACAGTTTGGGAACATGCACAGTCCGCCACAGTGTCCAGATCTTCTCTCTGCTGTGCCTAAAGGCAGCTCCTTAGTGGGGTGAGAGGAGAATCTTGGACTTTTTTATTCTGTGTCCGATCTGGAGTGTAGGTTAACGGGGCTGCTGCCTTCCTGCAATGGTGCTTTTGTGTGGATCAGAAAAAGTTGCCCTCTCTGGGCCATTGTACTCAGCATATACTATGCACGGCTTGGTGAGAAAAGCAGGCCTGTGCCAGGCTTTCTGCTTGGCACATGGAGGCAGGGTAGATTTAAGGACAGGTAGGAGTGAGTTGCGCACAGGGACATAGGACTGCCTCAAAAGGGATGGTACCTTCTTAGCCAGCCTAATGATAAAGGAGGCATGAGGACAAAAGGAAAGAAAGGGGGCAAGGGAGGCCCCTCCTTTCACCCTCTGGTTCTTTCAGTTATGCCTCTCATGGAGTTAATCAAACATTAGTCAGGGAGGGATAGGCATGTGTTTGATTGAAATTGTTTGGCGTTTCTTATATTCAGTTTTATGAAACAAGTAAATTGCCTGATCCCTAGCTGAGAGTATAGAATTATCTCTGTTCAATTATCTGTTCAAACAGATTTTTCTCTCTGGTGCCTTCTTCTGGCCTGTAAGAGGGATTGGCATCTGTGTCCCTTTTGCCAAGAAATTAGATGGTGAAAAAGAAGGTGCTCCACATGCCGTTCCCACCCCAACATGGGACACTCCTGTCTTATCCTCGAAGCTTTTGGCCTCCACGCTCACAGCCCAGTTTTGAGAATTCTGAAGGGATTGAGCTAGGGGTTGTCATCCCAATCTAAGACCCGGATTCCTTCAAACCCAACAGCAACTGCCTTTCCTCAAAGGTTTCCTTGTTCCAGAGGGCTCGAGACCAGCACCCGGCAGGTGACTTGTAGCTTTCAGCCGTCTCAGCCCTTGTACTTAGATGCTTCCTGAGGTGACTGTGGCCTGACCAGCACCCCCTAATCCCTTGCTTGGAGCGCTTCACACTAGACCATGGTCTGGGCTCCGGGGGTCCAGGCTTCGTGACATCTGTGGCCTCACCCCACCTCCCACCTCTGCTAATGTCGTTAGCTCGTGCCCTGTCCTCACAGCTCTTCCTAGGCTCTTTCATGTTCACTTCTGCTCTTCACCCCTTCCTTGCTGAGGGATGGGTGGTGAGGAGGTGGTGGGTGTGTGGGAGACCGGAGGGAGGCACATGCGGCTGCTGCCTGCACTGCTGCCTGAATAAACACAGGAGGCCATCCTCACTCCAGTTATAGTCAGTACAGGCAAAGCCAAGTGCAAAACAGCCCCTTCTGTTCATGGCATCGGGGCTGTGCTGCCTCTGAGTCATCACTGCTGGCCTCACTGACTGAAGCCTGTTTCTGCCCCTCTGGGCTCCCACAAGCATACTTGTTGTGGCAGGGGCAGCTGAGGGATGGTCCTCTCACCTTAGAGGAGTTCTCGAAATAAGCCTTCTCTAGTCAGTTTGGTGCCACGCATTTACCCAAAGGTAGTGTTCTGTCCAGGGACTTTCCTTCTCCCACGTCACTGCTGGCGATCTAGAGAAGCTAGAACCTTTTGCCTTTCCTCATCTATTTATTGAATGTCTACCAGGTGCCATTAATAAATACCCATTGTAATACTATCATGGTGATATGAACAAAATGCTGTGAGAAAGAGCCCTATCCACATAAGTAATGGAGTCGTTCGAATAAAATCACATCTGTGCAGAATCTAAGGGGTAAGTTGGGTAGGAGTTTGCAGGTGAAGTCATAGGACGGAACATTCCAGCCAAAATGAATAGCATGTACCAAGGCCTGGAACCGTGCAACTTGTCTGTGGAGCTGGGAGTCATGTGGCCTGACTAAAGCAAAATAATGAAGGCCACAATGGCAGGACTTGAGAGCAGGAAGAGCCCAGCTCTGAGGAGCTTATGCTGTGCTGTACTGCGGAATTCCAACATTAGTGGAGAACAAGGAAAGGATTTCAGCAGAAGGGTGAAGTGATCAGATTGGGATTTAAAAAAAAAAAATAATAACATTTATTGAGCACTTATTGTTCGCCAGACTCTCCTTAAGTGTTTAACTTGAATCAGTTCACTTCCTCTTCACCGAAGCCCTTCGAGGTAGGTAGCATTCATTATTATACCCATTTGACCAAAAGGTAAACCTAGACCCAAAGAGGTTAAAAAAACACCCACTCTGGATTAAGCCAGTAAGTAGTAGAGCAAGCCCAGAAGGAGGTGGTCTGGCCCCAGAGCCTGCATCTGACCATGGTGCTGTACTGCCTGTGATGAACCACACCCTCCAGTATTATGGAGGGGTCCTTAGAGACAAGTCTGGTACAGGGACAGCAGTGGGGGACCTGTGACTCAAAGCTGGGCATGGCAATAAGGATAAAAAAGAGGGGAAGAATCCATAGAATCAGTGTGTACTGGAGATTGGTGTGGACCTACCTGTGGAGCCCAGGGGTGATTCCTGTGCTACTCATGCTGAGACCTGGGATGAGAAATGAAGGTGGAAGAGCAGGTTTCATAGTGAAGGTGAGAGATTCAGGATGGGACTCATAACATTGGAGATTTGCCTGGTGGAGTTGAATTCTGAAGTGACCTCTGCACTAGAGGTGAAAGTTGAGTTCTATAATTCAGAGAGTGGTGGGATGCAGGGACTGTCTATGGCTTCAAATAGCCCCTGGGGAACATTCATATTCAAGGGCCATGTTGTTGGGGAAGAATTCGCAATTGCTACTAGGAAAGCAGGGAGAAAAAGCCAAGACTGGGAAACACAGAGGCCTAAAAAAAGAAAGTCTCAAAAAGGAAAGGGGGTGCTTGACTTTTAAAGATATTTAAAAGGTCAAAAATGATGAAATCTGAGAAGAAATTATTTAAATGGCAATTAACAGGTCTTTGAAGTAATAGTGACATTGGAATACTGACTGGTAGCCAGCTGCATTGGCTACAGGAGTGAAAAGGGGCTGGCAATGTGCAGAGTACTCCCTGGGTAAAGAGAAAGAGGTAGACTTGATGGGATATGAGTCAAAGCAAGGCTTGCTAAGATGGACAAGATGTTTGCAGGTAAAGAGTTAGATGCTGGTGAAAAAGGAAATCAGGAAGGTGATGACAGAAATAGGTAACTGATGGAAATGGGTGCCTGAGGAAGCAGAAGAGGTTGTGATCTGGAGCCAAGTTCATTTCTTTTTCTGCAAAATGGATGGAAGGGAATGAAGTAATCATGGATGCTAAATCCTTCTTAACAGCAAAGTGTGAGTCCCCGTGGGAAACCCACAGTGGTTCAGGTATAGGAGCCTGAGAATCAAGGTCTACAAAGCAGAGTGAACTGGCCCCATTGGAGGGTCACAGGTCAGCTACTTCCTGCCTGGGACCAGGGCAGGGGTCTGCACCGTCCCACAGCAGTTCCTGTTGGAACGCAATCTGTCCAACAGGTACCTGCAGAGGGAAACTGACATGTGAACATAGGTACAGGTACCTGCAGAGGGAAACTGACATGTGAACTTGACCTGACTGGACAACATTTGGTTACTTTCAGACCAGGTCAAAGATTAATAACCTCATGCAGTTACTCCATAGATCATATACCGATTTTCCCCAAGAAAAGAGGCCAGCTGTCTTCTCACATCCCTAGCTCCATCCCTTTAGGGCTTGGGTATAGCTCTAAAGCCATAGAGGTTTTTTGACTGGGCTTGGGAGAACATGGGCCACTGCAGCTGACTCCATGGGCCAAACCAGTGTTCAAGATAAAGAACGGAGGCACCGAATGGAAGGCAGCCTTCTTTCCTGGTTTTTTGCCTGGGACTGCCCTTCACATTAACTGGGAACATAAGGAGGAGCTGTGCCATTCAGGCATGCCCGCTCTCAGAAGGCATTCCAGACCCTGCCTCCAGCTTGGGAGACCTTTGGGAAGAGGGGTGAGGGATAGAACGAGAGACAGAACAGAACTGATTCTAGCCACATCCCTGGCACCAGCCTCAGGGAAGAGTGTTAAATCTCCCTCCAGCCTCCAGCACGGGGTTTTCCTGGGAAGATGAACAGTCTGCTTCCTTATTGCCTGCACCAAAGGAACAGATTGCGTCAGTTTGTAAACTGTGTTAGCGCTCACAAAGGCCTGGAGTCAGCAGGTTCGCATTTCCCAGCAGACCCAGATGACGCTGATGGCAGTGGCTGCTGCCTCACTGCCTCAGGCAGGACCAAAGGCAACAGGCAGTGGGGACCAAGTCCTTCTCCCCCTACCCCTACCATCCCACCCCTCATCCCTGAGGTAGGGAAAAGGCATTCCAGTAGGGAGAGAAAGCCACCCTGAGCTTCTAGAGCCAGCTCGCCCACTGTCCAGGCCTTTCCTTTCCAGGAGCCTCTTGGCCCTTCTTGCTGGTGTGCCAGCCCAGGCCTGATTTCCAGGCATTTCTAGCACACCAATGCCAGAAAAGAGGTTTTTTTAGAAAACCAATCCACTCCGTGGGCTGCGCTCGAAAGAATTACCTGGTCCGGAGGTGATGAGGGATTAGGAACAGAGGTGTCACTGGGGATTAGAACCACACTGCCCCAGTAGCACATGAAAAATCCATGCTGCTGCCTGCCTCTAGCCAGCCCACTCCCCACAGATGCGGATGGTAACGAGACCCAGGAGGCACTGCATAGGCACAGCCTCTCGGCTTTCACAGCATTGCCTTATTAATTGCATTGTTAACGTTCATCATCTCTGAAAGAAGTTGGTGTGGCTGTGTGTGACCGGGCGTGGAGGTGATGAGCTGGCTGTGTTAAACTGCTACTGTGTTAAGGTGAGGTGTCTCTTCAAGTTCACAGCTCTGGCTGTGGCAGCACGCTACAGCCTTCACGCAGAAAACCCAGCCTTGGGCAAGGCTACCTCTGCATGGCAGGAAAGGACCCAAGCTACACTCTGGTTACTCCAGAACACTACTCACATTCTTGAAAAAAGCTGCAGCTAGGATGAGTGGGTTGGGAGGAGACAGGAGTATCTTGGACTCGGAGTCATTGTTCAGTTCCCCTCTCTCCATTTCCCACCGCCCCCCTGCAAGTTCTCCAGGACTTGATTGTTAGCAAATGGGGCTTCCCTGCTTGCCCTTCTCTCCCGTGTAACTGTTGCTTTTCATCTCTCCTGTTGGCTTGCAGCCACAGCTGTCAGCTCTGCTGCCCCCATCCTCTGACCTCAGAGAATGCAGAGCAGAGGGAACCTTAGAAACTTTGTTCAACTCTCATTTCACAGATGGAGAAACTAAGCCCAAAGAGAGGTGCAGTGTGCCCAGCCCATAAGAGGCAATGTTGGCACCTGGATCACAGTTCTAGCCCAGGGCCTTTCTCTGCTCCTCAGCGCCTTCTCCCCATCCAGGCCGCTTGCTGTGCTTGTTGCTGGTTGCTTTGGAAATATTGAAAGCAGGAATATGGCCAGAAAGCATGTGGAAAGGATGGAGACTTTTGCCTCTAAAGCCTGTCTGTGGGGACTCTGATGTTACCTTCCCACAGGTAGCCCTGAGCACCCCCACCCTGCTGCCTGGAAGAACTTACAGCCAGCACCCCACTTTGTGTAGTGACTCTTCCTTCCCAGATGCCTCAGGGCAGTGGCACCCTGTGCTGGGCTCTTCTCTACTTGGGACCTGCCTGTCCTGCCTGAGGCTGCCCACCTTCCTTGGTACAGGAGCATCCTCCACACTGTTTTCAGGCAACCTGCAGCCTCACGACCCAGGGCTCTGAGGTTGGCTGAGGCTCAGTAATTTTCTGTGCTGCCTCAGGCATTGTGCACCGCAGTAATGCCTGTGTACTTGAGGGAGACAGTACCTCTTCTCCATCCTCCTGGAAAATAAAAAGGGAAAGGCTTGTATGTGTGTGGGGTCTCCCTGTCCTCCCCCCATTGGTAGTAAATCCCCTGTGTGAACTCTCTCCTTAGGGTGCCCTGAGTCATCAAGGGAAACATGCATCCCCCTGCTGTCTTTCTCTAGTCTCCATTTCTTAATTCTTTTGCCTCCAGTGCCCCCGGCTCCCTTATTTAAGTCAGCCTTACCAGAACCAGCCTCCAGTGCACCTTCTACCGCCTCACCCTCCCCACAACTTCACCTTGACCCAGAGGAGGCTTTAGGAGAGGGACCTGGGTCTTCAACTTTGGCCTACTTAGAAGCACTAGGCATCCAACTTGGCTGCAGGCTCCAGGCGAGTTAAGGACAGACACAGCTAAGTCAGCCCCCAGGGCAGTCAGAATTTCCTCTGTGGTTTGAAAACTGAGTTCTTAAAGAATCTCCCCCACACTCACCACATGCACGCACACCCTCACTCTCCCTCCCCACCCTTCTTTCTTTAGGAAAGAGTTCAGAATCTGAAGTCTAATTGCAGAGGGCTAGAAGAAGTTGAGAATGTTGACATTTCTAAAGCCATCATCCATTGCCTGGCTTTCACTCTTACTCCTTTCTCCAGACCCCTCAGCCAACCCCAAGTGCCTCCCCAGCCCTGCATTGTACTCCACTGCTTAGAGAAGGAGAAGGACTTGGTCCCCACTGCCTGTTTGACTGAAGTACTTTCTGTTTTAAAGAGCTGACAGAATCCAGACAATGGGGAGAAGAGGAACAGTTTGGAGTGGGGACGGGACGGACCAAGTGTATATTTCTGAAGCCCAGGGCACTGAGACTGCTCAGAAAGGGGCCACAGGAAATGAAACAAGTTCCTGGCCACCCGCTTCCTTCCTGTTTGATTTCAACCATGGAGCTGGGGGCTGCTCCATGCTCTTCTCCTCCTCCTTCTCCCCTTCCTCATCCACCCTTCCTGGGAAGGGTGAGACCACAGCCCAGCTGGGTGATCACTGAGGTGTGTGTGTTGCCTGGGCATGGGGAGCTCTTCCTCAGTAATTAGGAGACATGCAAATTAACAGCCTGTGCCATTTGTATTAATTTGGTAAATAAGCCCGAACAATTTCATTAATGGCACATTAATGTGCTTGGGAGCAGGAGGACGCATCCCACTGTGAGGCAGTAGGGCCCACTGGCTGCCCTGGCCCCAGTCAGGCCAGGTCCAGCGTCGAGCTGCTCTCCTGCAGGGCATGGCTAGCTGGCAGCACCCGCCGCTTTGGCCCTGTTGTGGGGAAAGACCTGCCCTGAAGAGAAAGGTATCTATCTGTGCAGGTGGTACAGGGACAGTCACACACCTGAGCTCATTCTGTCAGCCCCACTTGCCTTACCTTCACTCTGTATTTTATGGGAGGACTCCCCGGGTGTAAGAAACCCAAAGCTTTCAGAGGCAGGGAGAATAAAGGAGCTCTTTAAGCAGGGATTGGCCGTTTCTGATGAGAAGTCCCGTGAACACAGCTCAGCAAAGCCAGACAGCTGCTGGATGTAACCATCCCACCAGGGCATCACTGGCATCACTGGCATTTGTTGAAGGGAAGAGGAAGCAGTTTTGTTACCTCATTCAGTGCACAGGACCCCTCCTCATTTTACCATTAAGGAAACAGTCTAAGAGAGGTCAAGTGACTTACCCAAAAATTCACAGCTAGGACTAGGAGTTGATATCTGACTCCAGAATCCATGCTTTTTCTGCCACCTCATGGCCCAGTGTGCTCAGCTCTGGAGAAATTTCACAGTCTGGAACAAGCTTCATTCCCCATGGAGCTGACAGTCTAGTTGGAGGATGAAGACATTTAGAAATGAAATAACTGCCCCCACTAGGAAGTAAATAATTTGTGAAGATCATGTTGAAGCATTTATGTGCCAAGCACTTTTCTAAGTGCTTAACATATTTATATTAGTTCATTTAATCATAACAAATCCTTGAGGTAGATGCTGTTGCAATCCTAGTTTTACAGTAAATAGAGGCACACAGAACTTAAGTGGCACCCCAGAATTCATGGAGGTCTAGGTTGTCTGGAGCCAGAGTCCACACTCATAACCTCCATGCTGTACACTGCCCCATAAATGCCAAAGGGAGGGTAAGCCCATAGGCATTCAGAGGGTGATTCATGGTAGGCCAGGGATCAGGGAAGCCTTCCCAGAGAAAGTGGCATTGAAGCGGGCAAAGGTGCAGTCCAGGTATTCAGCAACCTCAAAATCCCCACCCACTCTACCAGCATCAAGAGCAGAGAGCAAGAGATGCTGGCAGACCAGCAGGACTGCGAGTGAGGCAGACTGAAATGGCTGTCAATATCTGAAGGTCACGCTGACCTTCAAGCCTCTAGGCTGTTCGCTTCTTAACTAGTTACCACCAAGCCCCTTCCTCAGTGTGGTGCCACCTGCACCTTCTTATAGTCTCTTGGGAGGTACCCTCCTCCCCCAGAACCGTGTGTCTTTCTAGGTCTCAGCTTCAGCATGGGCACTAAATAGAGGGGAATGAAGAGGAGAGCGCTCATCTGTCCCTCGCCACTGCTGCTTGTGTACATGCACACACATGCTCTGGTGCCTTCAAGGCCACATCCACCCACATGTGTGCACGCCAATGCATGCTCTCATACGAAGCCTGCTGCCAGCCTTCTAGCAGCCTGTGGTAGTCACCTAAGCCACCTAAGGCCTAAAGTCACCTGCCATTGTAGGAGGCCTCCTGTGGAAGCTATTGAGTCCAGATCTCTTCCTGAAACACTCCAAGATGCCCAAGAGATGAGTGGCTATGTTATAGCAGTTTGCAAATTACACAACACTCCACCAATAGGAATCTCATTGAATGCTTGCAGTAGCCAGTTGGACAAGAAGAAATTTCTTGTCTATTTACAGGAATGAGCCTCCCCTAACGTGTCTTCTGTTTGAGGCAACTTGTGGGACGTGTCTCCTTATCGTCTCCAGTTTGAGGCAACTTGTGGGAATTAACTCTATGTGTCTATACAATATACAGTCAATCTTCGTTATTTCCTGATTACGTATTTGCAGATTCACCAAAATCTATTTTTGTAACCCCAAATAAATGCTCATGTACTTTTGCAGTCCTTTGTGGACATGCACAGAGTGACAAAAAAAATTGAGTCACCTGGCGGGGCACATTTCCATCTTAGGTGGAACAGGGTAGAACAAGATGACAACACTCTGCCTTCTTGCTTCAGCTTTGATAATATAAACAAGTGTCCTTCTTACAATCTATTTAGCATCATGTTGTTGCATTTTTCATGCTTTTTGTTGCTGGTTTCACGGTTTTAAATGGTCTCCAGCATAGAGCTGAAGTGTTACCTGGTGTTCCTGAGTGCAGAAATACTGGGATGTACCTTACGGAGAAGATATGTGTGTTAGATAAGCTTCATTCAGGCATTAGTCATTGTGCTGTTGGCCATCAGTTCAATGTTAATGAGCCAGCAACACATATTAGACAAGGTGTCTTTAAACAGAAACAGAACAAGGTTATATATTGATTTGATGAAAATATTGTGACCAGAGGCTCACAGGAACCCAAACCTGCATTTCCCCTAGGAGCAATGGTTCAATATTTGCAAATTCAGTGGTCTCTTTATAGAACAAAATTACCACAGATAACAAAATTGAACTGTATGTATATATCTCTGTATGTGTGTATCTTTTAATTAAGAGAAAATGTCAGAGAAATTTTAATCTTTGAGTTGAACAAAGAAATAATACTTGTACAAACATAGACCCACGTAATGTTACAGTTAAGTCATAATTTCCTGGCAGTCAGTGTAAAAGAGAAACATCAAAGGATGATCACACGTGTACATACAACCTGCTTAAACCTCTGCTTGCAACCTCTGTAATTCTCCCAGAGTTAGAGAAGAGTCACACCGAATTCCACAGCCTCGTCCAGGCTGAGGTTTGTGGAGAAGGATAGACACCGCATGGGGTTTGGCTAGAGAGGAGCCAGCCCAGCTTCCCCGAGTGCCTTTGTTTGAGAAATTACTGTGGCTGTGGCAGCTGTAATAAAAAGGAACAGAGCCCGATGGGCGACAGTTTTATCTCCATCTACAACCCAAGATGGATTCGGTGGCAGCACTGTGCCCAAGGCCAGAGATTTCTTTCCTCTGCAGCTGCCTGGGCCCAGGGACTTGTCAAGCCCAAGTTAGCATATCGATTGCAGGCGACAGGCTGGTTAAGTGTGAAGTTGGTGCTCACTTGCCCAGGAGAGCCTGGCTGCACCCTGCAGTGTTGGCCCCAGGTGTGGCTGCTCGTTGCTGGGTTCCTTCTCACATAAGCCCTGGAGAAGGGTGAGCATGTGGATTGCAGCCTCAGAGAGCGAGGTGTGAATGTGGGGTTTGCCATGTGGGTTGGGGTCTGAGCATGGGCACCTCACAGGATAGACAGCAACTGTGCATGCCTGGTTGCCTCTGTGCCTATCTCCGACGTTCTTGCATCAACCCCAGCAACCCAGTGCCAGGAGACACACTGGCCCACCACAAGCTGTCTGGGGGCCTGCCAGGCCTGGAGAGAGGCCTTGTGTCCAAGCAGGAAAGACATCCTTGGTTTTAGGGAAAGGACACTTGGCTACTAAAACTGTGGAAGACAAGAGGTCAGGGAATGCGGAAACCGATGTGGGCCTGGGCTCAGTGTTGGCTGGGAACTGTACCAGCTTCATTTGCTTTTGGCCAGCATGTGTCCAGGAGCCCCTACACACAAGGCAAGCAACCTTTCTGTTCTTCCTTCAGCTTCCCCAGAATTCCTCTAGGACGCTTCTTGACCTTAGCATGTTTGATAAAGCTTGGCAAGTTAGGATGAACAAGAGATAGTCTTCTCGTGTATCATTTTGCCCATCACAGGTCTTGTCCACGCCTACCACACTATCCCCACCACCTGCCCCAACCCCTGCAGGCATGACAGCCTGTTCCCGAATCCTGGCCTCCCCTTGGAGGAGGTGCTCAGTCTTCCAGTGGCCAGGCTTCTCCTGTGTTCCAGCGCCCTGGGCATTTGCAAGGTAGATCCAAGGTGTTGAAACCTGAGCAACCTCAGATTTTGCCCACCTGCCCTTCTCCCCTACAAGAGTAAGTCCTTTCAGTAAGTTAGTTGCCAAAATTAGAGACAGGAGAAACCAATTTTAACACCCACAGGCACTGGACTCTGTCGTGTAGTGCAGGCACTGGGTCAGCCCAGCCAAGCACTGGGGCCAGCACTTTTGCCCAGGCCGCACCAGTGAGCTGCAGGGTCCTGGATGGTGGAGGGGCAGAGGTATGGCAGTGGAAAGAAGGGCTGCTCCTGAAACAGGAGGCTGTGGAAAGCGGGTGTTAGGGACGGGGAGGGTCTTTTCTGTCAGGAGGCAGTGTACAGAAGGCATTGGGGAAACCTGGATTCTGCTCTCAGCTCTACCTTAATAGCTACACTTCTCCAGTGCCACCTACAGAATCAACATGGACTGAACCTATATGTTCTCCATTATCTCTTTTTCTAACCCTAATAGACTCCACACATCCCCTTCTATACCACACTCCAACTTCAGTCATCATTGAACCTGCATTTCCTCTTGAAGGATTAAATGTGGGCCTCAAGGACGGAGAGGGTGTTTAAGAATGGGAGGAAGTGAAGGTCCTGCCTGCCTGGCCCTCCTGTTTTCCTCCCCGATACCTTCTCTCTGCACACCCAGACCACCGTGTCCTTCTGGGGAGGCATGTCACCCAGTATCCCTCATCCCTTCTAACCTTCTATCACTAGCTCCAGCTCAGACTTCGAGAATTCCCAGGTATTTAGACATTCATTTTATTGCCTAATCGAGCTTGAAGGCTTTAAATTAATACAAGTTTTTACATTTGGCAGCAAATACATTTATAGGCCCCTTTAGCAGGGAAAGAAAGAGGTCAGGAGAGAATCAAAGAAGGAATTTATCCTGGGCTGTGGCCTTCACAACGTAGGAGCAGATCAGCTACCACGAGGGCCACGATCCTGAGGCTGCCCTTTTAGAAAAGCAGTCAGTGCTAGGTCTGGGGTCCTGGGTCCTCGGAATGAGACAGTCAGTGGAGGAGGCCTTGAGGCCTGTGGAGATTCCTTGAGGGCTCTGGGGTTCAACCACAGCCCATACACTTCCGGCCACTCCTGCGGGATTGTCACTCACTGCCCTTGCGCTGATGCATTTCCTGCCTACGTCTTTCTACCTCTCCTGTCTCTCTCCTCTCCTCTCCTGTCCTCTCTCCTCTCCTCTCCTACTTTTCATGCAGCCACTTTAATTACCTTCATTAGACATGAATTCGTTCAGCTGTACCAGGAAAAGCAGCCTCTCTCTCCCCAGGGGTTGCCTCGCTCCCTAAGGGCCTGTCTGTCTTCTAGCACAGAGCTGGGGTGGGTGCTGAAGAGTGGGAGGCACCAAGACCTCTTTCTGCTTCTTCACTTGCTCCTGACCTTCAACTGTGCGTTCTCTCTCTCTATCTCTCTGTCTGTCTCAGGTTAAGGAGAGTCCCGTTTGCCCTGGTAGCTTTCTGCCACAAGGAGGGGAAGGGGCTCTGAGAAGAGAGGCGAGTTTTGGGGTGTGTCTGTTCCTGTGAGAGGCTGAAATTGAAGGGTTCTAGGAGTTCCCAGTGCAGGCACTGCACCAGGCTCCCACTCTTCTTCCCCATTCCAGCTGCTACTGCCACATGGAGTGAATGTGGCAGTGGCTGCCAAGGCCTGTGAACCCAAGGCTTCGGCGCTGCTGTCCTCCCCACAGGCACAGCCCCTGCACGCTCAGGCCTGGCCCCCGCAGGCTTATGCCTGTCTCTCTGTCCCAGGTGGAGGTGGAGGTGGAGAGCATGGACAAGGCCGGCAACTTCATCGGCTGGCTGCACATCGACAGCGCCAACCTGTCTGTCCTCCTGGTGGAGCACGCGCTCTCCAAGGTCCACTTCACCGCCGAACGCAGCTCCTACTACAAGTCCCTGCTGTCTGCCGAGGAGGCCGCCAAGCAGAAGAAAGAGAAGGTACGTGTGGCAGCCCAGCCATGCTCTCCCTGCCCTCCCGTCCTCCTCACACACTAATGCTGCTGCCTCCAGAGAACTGCTGCTTCCAGGAGGAAGTCGTTCTGTCATCCCCACACTGAGTAGCCCAGGAAGGTGTTGGTCTCAGACCCCACACCAGGGCCACACACAGGCGAGGAGAGGCTGCCAGCTGAGGTGTCCTCGGCCACAGCCTGTTGCAGACCTGAAGTGGGCCTGGGCTGCCAGCCCAGAACGTCATCAGTGATCCCAGGCCTGCTCAGGTGGGCCTGAAACAGAAAGCTGTCTAGGTGACCGTGGAGCCATGGGACAAAATGCCTGGGGCATCCCTCCCTCCCCAGCCCTGACCCTTCTCTGTCAGTGCCGTCAGAGGGACTGTGCAGCTCAAGTCCACATCTGAATTTCCTTCACATTGCCCCGTGGGGAAACAACCCCAGGAGAAGCCTCAGCCGTTAGGACAAGAGATTTACAACCCATCAGTCTCTGTGGGCACCACACTGAAGAGACAAGGGGGATGGGGTGGAAAGCGGCTTTTGGAAACCAATCGACAGTTGAGGAACCCAGTAGTTTGGAGGTGGGAGCCAGGCTCACTCAGTCTGTTGCTTTTGACTTATAGCCCGGCCCTGATAATGGGGATAAATCAGCCGGCCACCAATTTGTCAGGGCTCCTGTGAGCTTGAGGAAAATTCGTGGGACAGCCGTGCTGAGCCATAAATTTGTTCCAGGAATAAATGCTTCCTTTCCCATGGGGCAGCCATCTGGCTCAAAACTCACTTCCCAGAGCCAAGGCCCAGACACCTGCCAAAAAGAGTCAGGGGCATTGAGGCCCCAGAAGCACCACATTCTTCACCAGCCCCAAGCAGCTGCCTCCTCATTCAGGGCTTCTCTTCGCCCCTCAGGACTGTCCTCCTGGGTCTCTCTGTATCCGTTCTTCCCATCCCCTGGGGATTGGGGCAGGCAACCAACCCCTTGGTGGTAGAGGAGAATGGAGGTAGAAAGACTCCATGGAAAGGTGGACCACAAAGCTACCACAGATGAAAGGGACGGTCGGTGCCCTGGAGGAGGCAGCCACCATGAGACCTCAGAGGAGATTCCCACCTCCTGCTCACATCAAGCCTCCTCCTCCCAGAATGAGGGGGAAGCAGGCAGCCTCAACTCCTACAGGAAAGGAGTCACATGGCTTCTTTCTGGATTTCCTGCTTGTGACAGCTGAACTTAAGACTGCCACCCCCATGTCCTCTGCCTGCTGCAGGGAGAGGGGGGAGAGGCAGCACTGGGCCCTCCTGTTTAAAGGTTGGCACTTTCACAGAAGAGTTAGCAGCTGGGGGTAGAGCGGCAAGCCCCAGAGTCTAAGGCCCAGAGGCCAAAAGCGTCTTCATCCTGGCCCTGCTTCCTGGCTTTTCAGCAGTGAGCGCGGAAGCCACCTTTTCAGAGCTGGGCAATCCTCTACCCTCTGAGAGTAGAGACCCTAGAGGAACCCAGAGGAGCACAGGAAGGGGACTCTGGCCTGAGATGGAAGGGTGGGTTCCCTGCCAGAGGCTGTGCTGAACTCAGCATCATTATTTACTGCACAGTGTGTTTGTCTGAAAGAGCCCAAGTCACCATTTTGCTGGTGCTACTTGATGATGCTGAGGAGTAATTACCAGTGATTAATTACTTACATGGCCTGTGTGTTTTTATTCTAGTCCAATTAAAATGCAGTGCACAACTCTCAGTGCTAGGGCCTGCCGCCTCCTGGGTCCCTCTCCTGCAAATCCCGGTCTGCTCATCAAGGATCCTGAGGAACCGAGGCTGGCTTTCCTCCTGGAGGAGCTGTTTCCCAGGAGCAGCACTAGCAGAGCTTTGTAACAGCTCTCAGTGTTGGCTGGACCCCGACAAGAGCATCTGGTGGCCAGCTACGGGACAGTAACCTGAGTATCTGGGGTGTACCCAGCCTTGTCCCACTTGACCCCACAAGGGCTGCCTTACCTGTCAAGAGACAGTGGTTATGAGATGCTGTTAGCATCAGGATGCATGAATGTTTGTTCCTGTAGCTAACCAAGGAAAGGTAATGCTGAGGGATTCTGTGAGACCAGGAAGTGCAGAAGGCTTTGGGAGTGTGATTATGTGTGCATGCATTCATGAGTGTGTCTGTCTTGGGGAATCTGACAATGCTGGTTTCCCAGCTGTGAGGGCTTAACTGCCTCCCTGCTGAGTGTATTTCCTCCCTGTGCCCTGTGGATGCCTCCTCAGTGAAGAAGGTGATAGGGCCCTCCACTTCCCTGGCAGGAGGTAACCCCCACCTCCTCCTCAACAGCCCTGGATAGACCTGAGGACCAAGGAGGGAACCACAGATGGCAGATGCCTGTCCCCACTCCTTAACCCTACCCCCCACGTGTGCCCAGCAGGGCCCTGCACAGGGCTGGATTGGCCATCGATTGGCTTTTATTGAGCTTGGCTTCCCTGCTGCAGGCCCAAAGGCCTCTGCCACCTTGGCCCCTCGCCAGCCCCACCCCTGGAGCCTTGCAAGCAGCAATGTTAAACAGGATTTAGAAAGGAAAGACTCCAGCCAATGGATCCTCAGTCCACAGTCCCCATCACCTGCCAAGGGAAGGACCTGGGCATCCCTGAGGGTGAAGTGCAGGGAAGAGAGCGGGCCAGGGCGGGGAGAGGACAGGAGAGACAGCCTGACCTGCCTGCTCTGTGCCTGGCTTGATGGGCTCTTTCCCTCAGGGTGGCCGGAGCAACAGAACATAAGAAGCCCCGGAGTATAGAGGGGACCCAAGCAAGGCAGGAACTTGCATGGCAGAGCAGCCTGGAGCAGATGAACAGGCAGGAGGGGCCTCCATCCACCCTTCCCAGTCTTGCTCTGTAGCCAGGGCCATTGGGGGTACCAGCAGTGCCCGCCATCGGCAGAGCTCCACCCTGGCCTTGGCCTGGAGAGACACTTCCCCCACCTGACCGCAAACCCTGCCATCAGTCAGCTGGGACACTCTCTCCACAACATTATGCTTAGTAACTGCCTCTCCACGTGCTCAGAGGTAGTCCATGAGCAAAGGCAGACTGTCCTATGGTTGGCTCTCCCAGCATTCCTGGGCCCTGCTGCTTAGGTCAAGCTCAGGACCTCTGCCCAGCTCTTTGGCCATAGAGGCTCTTTCCCAGCTCCTCCATCTTTCAAGAGTCTGGGGTGGCGCCATACAGCACTAATTCTCTGTGTCTGGGTGTATAATTACTATTCCTTCTGGAAAGGATCTTTGAGTTTTCCTCGTCATCTCCCCAGAGGTCCAGGAAGAGGAGCAGCTACAATGGGGATTCCCAGAAACCAGCTTCTTGTGGGAAATCTGAGCTGTGAGGGGCTGACGATGGCTGTGGAAAGTGGCTAGGTCTGGCAGGTGTCTTGCCAGTGAGTGTGTGTCCTCCGTGCACCCCGGCTGTGCAGAAGGGCAGCCTGAGTCAACATGAGCAAATGCGCCCTTGTTCTAAGGATGGGGACAAGGGCAGCCACGCCTTTCCCAGCTGACTGACTCCTTCCCACCAAGGGGCCACCTGGCCAGCCTGCATGTACCAGCTTGCCCATGTGGCTGCAAGTCCCAAGGAACAGCTGATCACCTCCATCCCCACAGGGAAAGAGGAAACCGTCATGGCTGCACTGCCTGAAGGGCCAAAGGTCAGCCTCTCCTAGAAACAGAGTTCCTTTATCTGAGGAGGCAGCTGTCTCTCTCCTACCCTCTAGATGCTTCTTGGCAACCTCGGGTGCCAAGCACTTTGTGTATGGAGACACCTTGCTTCTGCTGTCTTCTCAATTCAGGTGGCAGTTTGCACCGCCCCACCCACCACGAAGTGAGCTGTGGCACCTTGTCACAGGACTGGCCCTAGTGCTGGGAGCTGAGGGCCATCCCCAAGGCTTTGGTTTGCATCTTCCATAACCTCACACCTGTTGCCCACCTGAGCCTGCTGGGAAAGAAGCTCCACCCCAGTCTCCCCAAGGAGGAGACCTGATGCTGTCGCCCAAGGCACTTTTACTTGAGGAGTCTTTAGCATTTTCTGCTTTCACCCTGTCAGTGTGTTCCTAATTCAACAACACTGCTGAGGGGCCGCCTTTCCTCACAGCCAAAGGAGCAGGGTAGGGCTGGGATGGGAGCCCTCAACAGCTCTCAGGCTCAGGGCCCATGGTCCACTCAGGAACCAGCACAGAGTGCCAGTCTCTGTTAAGCTCAGTGCTGGGAAAGGAGGGAGCTGGCAGGAAGAGGGAAGGGCCCCTGCGTGGGATGCAGAGGGCATGCTGAGGGATTCAGGACTGCAGGGGTGCCTGCTGGTGGGGATGAGGGGGCAGACTCCTGTGACAGGAGGGCTCCACCCCAGTTTACTTAAGGTTGTGCTGACAGTCTCATCTCTGAGACCGAGCGAGTCCCATTGATCCTCAGAGCTGCAAGGGTCCCAGAAGGGCTGGGAGCCCAGGTGTCAATAGGAGTGGCTGGCTAGGTAGATACCAGTGAACTTCCAGCTTCAGAGGCCCAGGGGGAAAGCCTCAGGCTTATCAGGATATAGGCTTGGCATCGGAAGCATTTATGGCTATCTCCCTCTCCCCACTGCCCCCCACTCCCACCCCCAGCCCTTTCACAGGGAAGCCCACAAGCTAGAGACCCACTTCCCCACATGGGCAGGGAGGCCCTTGAGGGATTAGGGCCTCTGTCCTGACTAGAGGCAAAGCTGTGGGTTAAAGTCCTGCTGCCTGCCTCCTCCCCTCTGGCCAGCCAGGGCTTAGGGGACTAGAAGCAGCAGCGTGTACAGAGATCTGTGGTGATGGGAACAGGTGTTAAGGTATCGGGAGCCTGGAAGATGAGAAGGGGTCAGGAGCTATTTGGATAGGAGCCCAGAGCACCAGACCAGGGGCCCACAAGCCCAACCATAGAAGCCACTGCTTGGTGTAGGATGGTAGAAAGCTTGGGCCTGGGAGATGTCTCAGTCATTCCACCATAGCCGCTCCTTCTAGTGGAAGAACCCACACTCACACTCACGCCGCATTAAAGGCAGAAGTGTGGGGTCTGGGTTGAGCCAAGGTTGTTCCAGAATTCCAGCATTCCTGCCCTTCTGCTGTGTCCTGAAGCTCCTGAGGAATCTGCATTTCAGCTGAGAGAGAAGAAAAGGGGACCCAGAAAAGTTTGACCAAAGTCAAACGGCAAGTTCAAAAACAACAGGGACATGAGGCCTCATCTCCCTCTCCACCCCCCACTAACAAACAGCTTTTTCCTCCTGGTTGATGGTATTTTCTCGGGGATACCTAGTTAATGCCAAATGCCCCTGGAAGAGCTCTAGAGCCAGGCTGCCTGTGTTTGAATCCTGATTTCACTACTTCTAGCTGCAAGCCTGTGTACCTCAGTTTTCCCATTTGTAAAACAGGGATAATATCAAGACCTACTCAAAGGGCCGATGTAAAGACTACATAAATTAATATTTGGAGAATGTTTAGAATGGTACCTGCCACCTAATAGGCACATAAGTTTTGGGCAAATACTTTTAATCATCCTTATTCCTGTGTGTGTCTTTGGGACCCCAAGCGTGATCCAGTCTCTGGACTCTCCCACCCGCCCTTCCTGCTGCTCAGCTGGAAACCACCTCCCTCCCCTGCTCTGACAGACCTCACCATTTGGATAATCTTCTGGCTGCAGGATTGGACTTGACACACTGTCACGTCAAATCAGCTTCTGAGCCACTGCAGCCCTGACAGCACAGGGCCTGGGGAAGGAAGGGAGAGAGGGAAGGGTGGAGAGCGCATGGCCCAGCTTCTGGGCTGAGGTCAGAGCAACCTGCTGGAGGTGAGGAGGATGGAGAAAATGCTGAGCAGAAGCATTCTTGGTGAGCTCTTCCCCAGCCTAGGGTTGCGGCTTGGACTGCCTCAGGAGCACCAGAGGCCCTGTGACAGCAGGAGGTCCTGCAGAATTCAGAGGCGCCCTGCAGAGGGCCACGGGGAAGGGAGATGGGGAACCGGAGCAAGAGAGGTGCGGGTGTGAGGAGCCCAGAGCCAAAGAGTTCGTGAAAGCAGGGCTCTCACACTTGGACGTGCATGAGATGGCCTGGGAGTCTGGTTTTGCTCTTTTTTACTCTCTCTGGGATGCTCAGAACAGATTGTAATTTGGTGGGCCTGGGGTAGGATCCGGGGCCTGCATTTTTAATAAACTCCCTTGTTGGTTCTGATGCCTGCCCGAATTTGAGAACTGCTAGATGAGAACTTTAGAGAGCCCACCTTTCGCCTCCGAGATAGAGGGCTTCAGGGGCTCAGCCGGGTGTGAATCCAGTGCCCCACAGTCACTCACCCAGGGCCGATCCCATTTGCCCAAAACCTCTTTCCCAGTGTCTTTTTTTCCCTTCTTCTTCTTCTTCTTTTTTGAGACAGAGTCTTGCACTGTCACCCAGGCTGGAGTGCAGTGGCATGATCTCGGCTCACTGCAACCTGTGCCTCCCAGGTTCAAGCAATTCTTCTGCCCCAGCCTTCCAAGTAGCTGGGACTACAGGCACCCACCACCGCACCCAGCTAATTTTTTGTATTTTTAGTAGAGATGGGGTTTCACCATATTGGCCAGGCTGATCTCGAACTCCTGACCTCGTGATCCACCCGCCTCAGCCTCCCAAAGTGCTGGGATTACAGGCATGAGCCACTATGCCTGGCCTCCCCGTGTCTTTTATGACTTCACTTCCTCACCCTCTTCTCACTTCTGCCGACTGAACATGCAGGTCTGGGCCCACTATGAGGAGCAGCCTGTGGAGGAGGTGATGCCAGTGCTGGAGGAGAAGGAGCGATCCGCCAGCTACAAGCCTGTGTTTGTGACCGAGATCACTGACGACCTGCACTTCTACGTGCAGGATGTGGAGACCGGTGAGTGCTCAGGCCGCTGGCTCGTGGTTCCTTGCTTGGTCCAGCTAGTGCTGCCTGGGGGTAGGAGGCCTCTGCCCAGTGGGTGGGAGGAACGCTGCCTAGGCAGTCCAGGAGCCTCCCCTGAAGAGCTCACGTTGCCGCCCCTATCCCCCTGCCTTGTCCCACTGCTCCTCTGGGCTTGGGGTTATTTCAGGAACCTTCACATGAGCCCTGGCGTGGGCTCAGGCATGGAGGTGCTGCCGGGCAGGTCCTCTGAGAGCAGGTGAGATAACTAGGTTTATCTGGGTGGAGCTCTGAGCCTCTTAGATGATTGTTTGTTCCCACACACTCCTGACTATGCTGGGCAGGAAGATTTGTAGCCCCCAGAGTGTGTCAGGCATCAGCCAGGCATCGCTCAGCCCCTTTCCCTCTGGGGAGCAAGGAGTGGTGCTGGGTTTGTCTCTGCTGGGGTTTCTCCTTCTGTAGAGGTTAACATAGCCCTGAGTGATAGCCAGTTTCCATGGAAACAGGCAGCGCTCTAGGGGAAGACATCCCCGGGCAGTCTCTGAAGGACCTTCTCCTCCTTCCATCCTGAGTGGTGTACACTGTTGCCAGGGTCCCCTGGGCAGAAACCTGGGGTTTCTGGAGGCCAAAGGGCAGGAGAAAGCTCTAGCAGCCGCTGGCTCGACTCCACCTCTACCCGCTTATACTTTCCATCCTGACCTCCCTCTTCTCATGGCCACCCTGTGCAGGGAAACAGTTGAGTTTGGAACGGAAGGAAAAGCTCTTAGAGCTGCCTCTGCATCCCAGGAAACAAATCATGGTAGGCAGAGGTGGGCAGAGGGAGCTGGAAGTGTCAGTGACATTCAGGCAGTCCCCCAGATGGCAGGACACAGCTCTGCCCAGCCTCCTCAGCCCACCCCAGGCCAACTCCAGCCCCATCTCAACCACTTCCCTCTAATGCTATTTCCCAGGCAGCTGCCTTTGTGAGTGTCATTTCACCAGGAAAAACTTGACCATTCCTGGCCCTGGGCTGGCTGTGCTTAAAAAGGAAAAACGCGAAGGGGAGGGGTAGAGATGGAGCCGATGAGCCTTTGGGATTAGGTTCTCTTGAGGTCAGCCACAGTCCTGCCGAAAGCTGCTCCAGCAGTTGCCTTGGGAATGAAATCGGGCAGTGGCCAGCCTCTAGGGCTGGGTCATGTGACAGGGAAGGAGTCTTATAGTGGTGGTCTAGGTAGGAACAAGAACTGTTCCTGGGCAGAGGAACCAGCTAGAATTCACCACCCCTAAATCCCCACCAGTCCTCCAGAGAACTTGAGCAAAAGGAGGCGATCACTCCCAGGCAGGCTCTACTCAGCCGCTGGGCCCTGCTGGGGGGGACCCGCCTTGACTCAGAACAAGCCCCTGAAGTCTTAGGGAGCAGAAATCTGAAGCAGAAAAGAAGAAAAAAGAGAAAACCATGTGTCCTTGGAATGCTGGAAGAGAAGGGAGTGAGGCCCTTCCTGGCGGGCCACCTGGGGATTTGTGGTGGTCTCCAGAGAGGAAGGCCCCTGCCCTCTGGTGGCTCCGTGGTATCCATGGAGATAAACCTCAGAATCCACAGTCCCCCTCTGCTGAAACCTTTCATCCCCTCTCGGGGGGCATCCTCTCGCCCCGTCTCCCTTCTTTCAATTAAAGTCTGTCTTCGAGAAGGATCTGACAAAAACATTGCCATTAGCTGCAAATGACCAGTGAGTCTCTGTAAGGACCTCCCAGAGGGCTTTGCCTGTTGGCAGGAGGCAAAGTCCTGCTTCTGTTGCCTTGGAGCAAAAAAATGAAAGTAGACCAAGTTAGGGAGGAAGCTGTCTGTCAAGGCTTCTTAATCCCTGGAATTTCACTGTCTGTGGTAGGAACACTGTCTAAAAAGAATTATAGAGGGCTGGCCACTGGGGAGGGGGAGGGGCAGCTGCTACCTTCAGGCCTCTGTCCTGTGGATGCACGACCAGTGGCCTCTGCAGCAGCCTAAGAGTGGACACACATCCCTGCATGCTTATGCAGAGTTTATTTTCAATGCAGCTGAATTATTAAGCACCCTGCATGCATTGGGGATTCTACCAGGCCTTGCGTGAGTAAACAGAAAGAAGTGAGCTGTGGTCTATGCCCTGAAGGAGCTCACAGTGTAGTAGCAGGTAACTTGTAAGGCTGACTGTGGCAAGTGTAACAACAGACATATGTTGCGCCCTCCTTACAGCACTGCCTTGGGCCCTGAAGATAAAGAGAGGACTCCCACACTTAGACTACACATCCACGGTCACCCTCCTTGCTTCTGAGAGGAAAGGGGCAAAAAGGGTCTGAGACTGAGCTAGAATCAGGGCTAGAGGGGACATAAAAAGGGAAGCCACAGGGGACTGATGCCTCCCCGAGTCAGGGTGGGAGGATTCTTTAAGGAGCCAGGGAGAGAAACTGAGTAGGCCCTAGTTTTGTTGGCAAAACAGGCAAAAGCAGCAGGACTGCTGACCCAAAGTCAGAGTGCTTAGGGAAAGACAAGGTAGGGAATCCCTCCTCCAGTGGATCAGGGGCCCTGAGTAGCGGGGTGGGACAGTAGAGCCCCAGCCCAGCAGCACTGGAAGTCCTGTTCAGCATGTATCTTGCAGGGTGACAAGGGTCAGAGTGGCCAAGTTTGAATAATACTGAGGCTCTGGTCCTGATCCAAGAATTCCTCCCCCATCTTCCATGGCGTCAGTTCCGGGGCCTTTTCCACAGTAGTGTGGGGCCCATCCTTCATCCCTACTTTTGCCCTCTGGGAGGCAGTGGACAGTGGCTTCTGTCAGTTACCACCTCTGTGACCCAGGCCAGGAGCTGGCCTTGTAGAAATGCAGTACAAGCTGGCCAGCCCTCACCCTGGAGGAGGCTGTTTGGCATTGTCCTTGCTCCCTGTCTTCTTGCTTTCTCCACCTCCTTAATCAAAGCTCAGGCACATCCCAAGGGCTCCCACACCCTGGGCCAGCAGACTGGAGAGCTGAGATGGCAAGGCTGTGTGTGCCTTTAAGGCCCAATGTGTCAGCAAGTCACCAGTGCCACTTCTGAAGGCAGATGGCATGAAACCTCTGGAGTGAGGACCAAGAGGGCTTCCCCACATGGGTTGGGGACAGAGCCAGTGCTGCAGTGCCCCCCAGAATTTCACATTGAGCTCCCTCCCCAACCCCTCCCAGAAAAACCCTCCAGCGGCTTCAAGGAACCCAGCACCCAGGTCTCACTGCACTCTTCCTCCCTGGCAGGCACCCAGTTGGAGAAGCTGATGGAGAACATGCGCAATGACATTGCCAGCCACCCCCCTGTAGAGGGCTCCTATGCCCCCCGCAGGGGAGAGTTCTGCATTGCCAAATTTGTAGATGGAGAATGGTAAGCCACTTGGAACAGCAAGGCAGAGTCTTGAGCAGAAACGATAGCAAGGCTGTCCTCAGGCCCCGGGCGTTGCCTTAGCAGTCTGGTTTCCCCAGCTGGTTAATGGTGGCCCCCAGCAACTCTCCTGAGTGTCCCTCTTCATTGCCCACAGCCCATTTGGGGCCTCGCTCTGGCCTGTGCACCCCCTGCCAGACAGAAGTGGCTCCTTCCTTCTCTCCTGGGGGATTCCAGAGTGGGAGCCCTGGCTGGCTGGCTGGCTGGCTGGCTGGCTGGCCGGGCTGTCCAGCACACCCCTCACCTCACCCGGGAAGAATGATGTTACACGGGGCTGAGGTAGAGGCTGGGCCACGGTAAGCCCATACCAGCTGCCTGACCCTCCTCCCCGGCTGTCTAGGACATGAGCAGCAGTGCTCACAGGCCAGAAGAAGGTCGCTGATGTGTAATCTACCAAGGGAGGGCCCACGGCCTCCCAGGGTGACGAAGTGACTTGGATGTGTTCCCTGCTGCGGCCTCCCAGACAGATCTGCTGGCTAATTACAGCTGCTGTTTAGTGCTCTGGGTTTAAACAGCAGACATCAATCTAGTCATTAGTCTTGTTGCTTTATGCCCCAAGGACACATTAATCTGCTCCACATGCTCCTTTCTCCCTCTTCTGCTCCCAGCTATGCTCTGATTCCATTAGGTGGTGGCCACAGTGCCCGAGGCTGGGCCTAGATGGAGTGCAGTAACTGTCCCCTGTGACACCCGTTGAACCCGGGCAGGAAAATGCTGTGCCCCTGCCCCGCCATTGCTGAGGCTCTGGGAGCCCAAGACTCCTTGGGGCTGTCTCTTGAGCTCTGCCCATGATGCCATTGCAGGTACCGTGCCCGAGTAGAGAAAGTCGAGTCTCCTGCCAAAGTACATGTCTTCTACATTGACTACGGCAATGTGAGTGTTGGGGACCAGGATGTTGGGGGGGCTATCAAACAGCAGCCCCCGGGTCAAATCCGTCTGATCTCTCCAAGGTCCTTCTGAGCTTACCAATAGAACAATGAGCACTGGGGCATGTCTGCTGTGCGTGTAACAGGCCAGGCCCCCTGAGTGACCTAGCAAAACTGGGGTCTATGACCAGTGGCTGCAAGCACTGATAGGTCCCACGTCCAGACCCCACAGATGAGTGTCCAGCCACACCCACAGTTCCTCTTCTGCCTGAGGTCTCTGCAGAATGGGGGCAGGGCCTCTGTAGCACTTGGAGGGCCTTTACACCCACAGTTCCTGGTATTCAAGCCAAACTGGGTGTTTGTTCCATGCGCTAATCCCCAGCACATCCCCAAACTCAGGCTTGCTGGGAAGGGACAGTCACGAGGTGACAGTGACTGGCACCCTTGGGAGAAAATCTCTCCAGCTGGACCTGGGAGTCTACTGACAACTCCTGGGAGAGTCTCTTTAGGAACAGCAGCGAGCCGGTGAGAAAGCTGTCGTTCAGGAGGGTCAGGAGGGTGATGCTCCTGAGTCATGACTCTGCTTGTCTGCATTCCTCCCATACGTTCCTCAAGGGCTAAGACTGAGGATCTGTTAATAGAGATCCCAGAGCTGGGCCATGCTGCCAACCTATCTTCTGGGAATACACAAAGGAAGAGGTCGTGCCAGACGAGGGCGAACCCAGATGCCTGGGCCAGAACCACAGGCAGGCCCAGTGACCACGGGGATACTTGTCTTGGTGTGCTCCCCTAGCCAGCAGCTGGAGCACCCCCTGGCCTGTGGGAACGTAGTCAGGGAACCCATGTCACAGACAGGGCATTGGGAGGAAATGGAAAAGCGATTAGAGTCCAGTTATACTGTGATCGTTTTCATGGGAACCACTAGGTGTGCCAGCACCAGGCCCAGAGTGAGGGTATGAGCCACAGCTCCCCATCTACTGCTGGACCCGCAGGGCACGTTCTCCCCAGCCTTCACCCACTGGGGAGCCTTTGTATGTGGCAAAGTGGAACCAAGTCATGGGACGAACAGGGTGGCCCAGAGTTAGCATTCCCAGAGGCCTGGCCACAGAGAGCTGTCCTGTGAGAGAGCAAGGGGGCAGCGAGTATGTGACATGTTGGCCTGCTGCTTTCTCTGCAGAGAGAGGTCCTGCCATCCACCCGCCTGGGAACCCTACCACCTGCCTTCAGCACTCGGGTGCTGCCAGCTCAAGCCACGGAGTATGCCTTCGCCTTCATCCAGGTGCCCCAAGATGTAAGTCTGGAGTCTTCCTCCTTCCAAAGGGTACTGTCCACTGACACTCAGCCGCTGCTGCAGCCCTCATGGGCTGACAGGAGAAGATGGAAACTATGACGGTCTCTTAGTAGTAGGACTCAAGAGATGGGAAGTTGAGGAAGATGCTACCGAGGAGGTAGTATTAGAGCATTCTAGCTAGTTCATAGAAGCAGGTAGGCCAGGGTGCGTTTGGACAAAGACTAGACCACCACAGCTGCATCCCAGGGGGCTTTTGGAAAGTGGCAGGAGATGGTCGGGCAGTGGCAGGAGGTGAGATGGGAAAGGCCTTGATGTCGTGGACTTGTCTACCCTGGCAAGGAGTTTATTCTTTGTGCTGTATAGGCAGGAGGAATGTGGCACCATTTCTAGGAGAAGTGTGACATGGTCCAAAACGTTTCTGAAAGTTAGTTCTGATGGCACAGTGAACAGAGGGACTAGAAGGAATGGGTGGGAGACAATTATAACAGTCCAGGCTAGAGACGAAGGTGGCGCTGGGTTTCTTATGTGTGGATATGTTGCTGTTGGCCAAGGAGAATGAGAAGGAGCAAATTTGGGCAGTGGGACCTCCAGGCAGACTTACAGTTTTCAGTTGGGGAGTGAGATGAGACCCGGAATGTATGGGTCTGTGTAGTTAAAACCGTGGTGGTGTACAAGATTGCCCAGATTGAGTATGTGGAAGGTGTGATGGGGAGGAGAGAGAATATTAGGAAGTGCTGGGGTCCTGCCATCTGAGAACAGGAGCCCAGAGGCAGCATGTGCAGCCAGAGAGGAGAGAACCCATGCTGTGGGTCGTGGATCCCCTCTGTCCCCAGAAACAGAAAGCCAGTCTGCAATGTCCAGATCCCCCGGGAGCTCAGGCAGGTTGAGGCTTCCCAGGGGCTGCTCTTGGCTTTAGCTTTGCGAAGGTGCCTGGTACCTGGAGTGAGAGCTGCATGAACACCATGGTTGGCACTGTCACCAGATAAAAGGTGCAAATGAAGAATAAGCACATTTACTCTCCACCTTTTCACAAAGTTGCTGAAGGGCAGGAGAGAAGCAACAGAAAATGCTGAAGGCAAGTACCACAAAACAGGTCGGTGAAGACAGACATGTGGAGTCAGGTGCAGTGGCTCACGCCTGTAATTCCAGCATAGGAGGCCAAGCAGGGAAGATTGCTTGAGGCCAGGAGTTCAAAACCAGCCTGGGCAACATAGTAAGACCCTGTCTCTTAAAAAAAAAAAAAAAAAAAAA
>NW_012105364.1:6905716-6924310 GCF_000951045.1 Mandrillus leucophaeus | reverse complement strand
GGGGTTTCACCATGTTGGCCAGGCTGGTCTTGAACTCCTGACCTCAGGTGATCCACCCACCTTGGCCTCCCAAAGTGCTGGGATTACAGCGTGAGCCATCACACCTGGCCTAGTCCCTGTCTCTTAAAAAAAAAAAAAGACGGAGACAGAGGATGTCATGGACTTAGTGCACTGGAGCAAGGTCCTGCAGGAGGTAGGAAGTGAGAGGACACCAAGTGTAGGTGAGCTTTGAGTGGGAAGAAGTCACTTTTCCTTGGAGACACAGGGCAGGCAGGTGGGAGCACAGGGTAGGAAAGAAAGGGGTCACTTGCAAATAGTCTCTGGCTGAGGGCAAGGAACAGAAAAGAAAAGGGGAAGACTTCCTATCCAGAGCCTGTTTCTGCCTCACTAGGGTTCTTTCTGTTTTTGTTTTGTTTTGTTTTGTTTTGAGGCCGAGTCTCACTCTGTCACCCAGGCTGGAGTGCAATGGTGCAATCTCGGCTCACTGCAGCCTCCGCCTTCTAAGTTCAAGCGATTCTCATGCCTCAGTTTCCTGAGTAGCTGGGATTACAGGCATGCGCCACCACGCCCCGCTAATTTTTGTGTTTTTGGTAGAGATGGGGTTTCACTGTGTTGGCCAGGCCGGTCGCCAACTCTCGGCCTCAAGGGGTCCACCCACCTCAGCCTCCCAAAGTGCTGGGATTACAGGCATGAGCCGCTGTGCCTGGCCAGCCTCACTAGGGTTCTCTGGGGAGTGAATTACAGGCCCTGCTAGCCAGACTTTCTTGGGAGTCCATGGACAGGAGCTGGGGCCCAAGTGGTTGTTCTCTGGCTTGCTCTGACCTGAGTGTGTCTCTGCTCCAGGATGATGCCCGCACGGACGCCGTGGACAGCGTGGTTCGGGATATCCAGAACACTCAGTGCCTGCTCAACGTGGAACACCTGAGCTCCGGCTGCCCCCATGTCACCCTGCAGTTTGCAGATTCCAAGGGCGATGTGGGGCTGGGCTTGGTGAAGGAGGGGCTGGTCATGGTGGAGGTGCGCAAGGAGAAACAGTTCCAGAAAGTGGTACGTGATGTGGCGAGGTGGCCCCAGCATTGCGCCACCGCCCTCACAGAGAAGGGGACTGTTCCACAAGCCAGGAAGGGAGCAGGGAATCCACCATCCTGCTGTTCCTGCTGGGGAAAGATAATGGATTTGGGTTTGTTGGGGTTTTTTTGTTTTTGTTTTAAAGTTAATTACATCCCAAATTAATTGGCTGCGGGTTTGGCTGAGAATGCAGCTGCAAACTAGAGCGGAAAGCTTCCCTCCCCATGTACCCCCAGGTGACAGGCGAGAAAGCTTTGCCAGGGGCGATGTGGAGAGGGTCAAGGCCTGTCTTTCCCGCTCTCCCAGTCGTACTCTCCAACAGACAGTTTCCAAGGCAATAACCAATTCCTAATACCCAGTGCCACCCCTAGCCAGAGCTGTCGAGGAGGCAGCACCGAAGGGCCCAGAAGGACTCTGCTACACAACCCTCCGGCTGTTTGGAAAGCCCTGTGAACCTGGAGTCCTGCCTCCGCCGTTCTGAGAGGAGAAGCCAGCCTCCTGAGCCCCAGCTCCCTGCTCATGAAGTGAGGGGAGCACTAGCTGCCTTGCCACTTCTCAAGGCTGATCATGACAATCAGTGCACTCATACCTGGGAAATAGCTTGCACTGCGCAGCCATTGGTGATTAGCTTTGGGCTCTGGATACAAGGCAGCCCCTTCCACCCAACATTATACATTTCTGAGTCCCTCTCTGCCCTCTCACCAAGCAGCCACTGAGGCCCTATTGCAGACCAGCCCTGCTTCCCAGCTGGGCTGAATCAGCGACCCATCCAAGAGGGCCAGACTGGGGGAAGCTCGGCCCCCCACAGAGCTGCTGTCTCCTGGCAGAAAGTGATGAGAGGGCAGCAGGATGTGGCCAGCGTCTCCCTATGTTCCCTCAGAGACAGGAGCAAGAAAGGCGTGGCATGAAAACCAGACACTCCTCCTCTTCATCTCGCTTCCATTTGCCCACTGCTCTCCCTTCTCCCAGCCCTCCTAGCCTTTCCTCTCTTCCTCAAGCACCGCAGGCCCACATAATGTGTTGGTGGCTGTGCAGGCTGATGACACACTGGAACAAGACACCCCTGTGGATTGCCACTGTGTCTCAAGAGAAGCCCAACCCCTAGGCCCCTCTGGATAGACCCCCACTTTCCTTAGGAAATGGCTTCTAGGAGGTCAGCTTCAGCCTCCCTATGGAATTGGAGATCTTAATGTACCGCATATGAAACTGCCCATAATGCCTCTGCTATGTAGAAAATTCCTTCTGCTGCAGTCCCTGAGATAAACACAAAACATGGGTTCATTTATTTATTCATTCTATCAGCAGACATTTATTGAGGGCCTATGGTATATCAGTGAGCAAGAGACAGCACCCCTGCCCTGAGGAGCTTACATTCAAGCATGAGGAGACAACAATTACAATGAACATAATAAGTAAATTAAATAGGATATTAGAAGATGATAACTGCAGTGAAAAAATAGAAGTGGAATCCAGGGAGTCAGGAATGGGAGGGGAAGGTTGTATTTGTATTGTTCTTGTTTGGTTTGCTTTCTTTTGAGACCGGGTCTGGAGTACAGTGGCGCAGTGCCGGAATCACGGCTCACTGCAGCCTTCAACTCCCTGGCTCAAGTGATCCTCCCACCTCAGCCTGCCAAGTAACTGAGACTACTAGCAGGCATGCATGGGCCACCATGCCTGGCTAAATTTTTTCATTTTTTTATAGAGATGGGGTCAGCCTGGTCTTGAACTCCTGGGCTCAAGTGATCCTCCTGCCTTGGCCTCCCGAAGTGCTGCAATTATAGGCGAGAGCCACCACACCTGGCCTAGGTTGTAATTTTAAATGGGATTGCCCGAGACCTCGTTAAGAAGGAGATACTTTACCACAGACCTGAAGCGGGTGGGAGAGGTAGCCAGGAGCACGTGACCAGAGGAGCGTTCCAGGCAGACAGAAGAGCTAGTGCAAAGAGTTAAGGGAATAAGCCAGGAGACTAATGTGATTGTGTTTTGCGTTTTACTCTGAGGGAACTAGGCTCCATTGGACGGGCTTGAGCAAGGGACAGCTGTGGCCCTGACCTGAGCATTCTGCAGGGTCCTGCTGGCTGATCATTTGAGGGCACCCCTGACCACTCCCTTTCCTCTCTCGTCCCTCTAGATCACAGAATACCTGAATGCCCAGGAGTCAGCCAAGAGCGCCAGGGTGAGTTCTTGCCTTGGGAGCCCCGAGTGGGCACTGAGTTGAGGCGTTTGGCCCTCTGAGTTCCAGTGGGTCCCATGTCCCTAAAGAGCTATTTTCTGTTCTTTATTACAGCTGAATCTGTGGCGCTATGGAGACTTTCGAGCTGATGATGCAGACGAATTTGGCTACAGCCGCTAAGGAGGGGATCGGGTTTGGCCCCCAGCACCGCTCACGCCATTCCCTCTTCCTCTGACGGGAGGGCGTTTTCAACTCCAAACCCCAGACAGGGGTTGTAGATTGGGTCCAGCTTTGCTTCAGTGTGTGGAAATGTCTTGTAGGGTGGCATTGGGGCTGGTGGGGGGGTGGACCCCAAGGCTTTCGGGGGCAGACCCTTGTCCTCTGTGATGATGGGCACTGCTATCCACAGTCTCTCCCAGTTGGTTTTATTTGGAGGTTTGTGGTTTTTTAAAAAGAGTCCTCAAATCAGGGAGGAACATCAAAGACTATGTCCTAGTGGAGGGAGTAATCCTAACACCCAGGCCGACTGCCAGCTGGCACCTGCCTCTATCCTAGACTGCCCTCCTCCCAGCTCTCTGTCCAACTGTTGATTATGTGATTTTTCTGATACATCCATTCTAAAATGCCAGTGTGTTCACATCTTTGTCCTGGCCAGCCCATTCTGTATTTAAAGCTTTTGAAGCCCAATAAAATAGTACGTGCTGTCTGCAGCCCTTATTGGTCACAGTGTGGTCCAGAGCATGGAGTCTTGGCGGCTTCAGCCAGGAGGAGACCTGGACACTTGAATGACCCCCAAGATAGTCATCCAAATGCCTGGACATTCTCCCTAAAAATAGAGCCAGCTGGGGAAAGCAAGGCAGATCTTCAGAGTCTGAGCAAGCAACTCCTGGCCCCAGTAGGCACCGCTTGGCACCATGGCCCTCATGCAGGAGGCTACAGGTCTTTTTTGACTTATTGCACATGGCTGTTTTCAAGGACCTTAGAGAGAGCAGCTTAGCCAGCAGCACCCAGGACAATTTAACCACTGTGAATTGCTGGACCTAGCCTTAGGCAGACCCTGCCAGATCCCCAAGAAAGGATTCAAAAGGAAATCAGCTGAGAGAAATGAGGTGATTTCCCTAATTCCTGCTGTGGCTGGGCTAGAGTGGGTTAGAACGCAGGCCCCCTGGTTCTTCCCTGGAGAACAGAGCTAGGAGGACCGGCTTCTCCAAGAGGGACCCAGGTCCCAGGTGAGAGGCCTGTCTGCTCCAGGTTAGCCGTTGCTCATGTCTGACTTGATAAGCTCCCCCCAAAAGTCCTCAGGTAGAACTGGCCCTGGAGCTCGGAATCCTCAGGCTGCGTGTAGCCCATGAGGGAGGAGCCACAGTGGTGTGAGGCCAGGAGTCCCGGGGAGAGAAAGTCAAGTGTGAGAGTCACCACTCCCCACGCCCACAGTGTCCAGCGCCTCATTATTCCTCCACTGACGGCATTACCTGTGTGCTCCTTCCCCTCCCTGGCACATTACTTCGGTGAAACTTGGCGGCACGTCTTTCTGACAGCCCCACATCCCACCAACATTTTGATCTGGGGTGATACTCCAAGCTGCCATAGAAAAGTGACCCTTTGATCTTGGGGGATACAGGGAGAGTCAGTGGAGGTGGTAGGGCCTGGCTGGCCAGATCTCATTCCTTAGCCGGAGGTCCTGCCGTAACACACACTTGTTCTGGCCAGGGCTCTTACGGGGTTCTCATGTGTGCTGCTTATACTCAAGGTGCATTATAGTTAAGAGAGGTGAGGGTGGGAAGAACCAGGGAGGGGCCGTGGGGAGAAATGTTGAGTCAGTTCAACTCCAGAAACACTAGTTTCCCTTGGTCCTCTTGGGGACTCACAGTTTCTACTTGCAGTGCCTCCGGCTTAGCCAGAACAAGTTCTTATACTATCTGAATCAGACCCTTTATGGTCCAGTAAACTGTGCTTCCCTTGACTATGTGCAGCCCCTTAGGGGGCCCAGGAAGTCAGGAGGGGTGTGGATGATTACTTGGTGTGAATCTCTCCATCATCCCCACTCCTGGAGAAGCTGTCCTGCCCCCAGCAGAGAAGCACACTCTCACCATGGTCTCTGGTTTTATTTTTATCCATCAAGAAGAGAATGCCCATCTCACCTATTTCTTGACCTCCAAGGTACTTCTGGTAGGGTGCAATGTGTATTCACAGTGAACACAATCGGCAGAAGGCAAGATGCCAGCCCGCTCTTTTCTGAAAGGGTCTGAAATCATCTCACGGTCTTCACAGTTGCCTTGGTTACATCTGCACCCAAGGATAAACTCTCCTTAGTTTTCCAATTGAAATTATGCCTGAGCCTTCCCACTTCCGATTTTTTTCTCTTCCAAGGCTGATTGAGACAAAGGTCAGATCAGTCACCAAGCAGGAAGGCGCTACCACAGCTTGTCTGGTTTTGACCCCAACTTCATGTTTCTCTCTGTATCACATCTGCCAAGTTCCTGAGGTGTGACCTGGATAGGGCTGGGACCAGGGTGAGGCAAGCCACGTGCCAAGGGCGCAGATTTGAAGGAGGCACTCGCAGAGTGCGCACACATTGGCACGTTCTATTTTCATCTGTAGCTGTCCACTCAGCACCAGCCCTTGCACCAGTAGCCAGAAAAAGCTCTCCACAGGTTCCTCCCACTCCTCCTGAGTTAGAAAACTTGCACCTTGGCCTCACGATCATGGGTTCTGCTTCTCCGTCCACCTTTCCTGTTGAATAGTGAAGTGTCTTGAGCACCTGTTACCCATCCATTTAGGCTTCCTCCAAACAGGGAATAAGACCCAGATAGTGCCAAGCACAGTGTTGGGTCCAGTGAGTGCCAAGGTCATCTCTCTGGACTCTCGAGGAGGCAGCAGATGCCATGCTATCTATAACAAGCCACAACAGTGGGTGGTGCCCTGGGACTTTAAGGGACAGAGGCCCTGACCCAGGTGGCTGGGAAGTTTCCCAGAGGAAAGGAAAAGAACTGGGGCTAGCAGATGGCGGGAAGGCATCGCTTATCTCTGGGCAGGTTGAGGACTCTCCTGGTCTCTGAGGGTGGATGCAGCAGAGCCCAGGGCTTGGGAAAGCCACCAGGGAAGTATTGGTGCCTGAGACTCCTCCGCAGCGACCTCATCTCCCTCCTCTTACTAGTGTACGGGATCAGTAGGGAAGGCAGGCAGTGGAGGGAAAGGCTCCCGTGACTGCCTCCATTTTATTTATTGATTTGATTATTTCTGTGTCCTGGGGAGAGAGTCAATGGACCCCTTTTTTTGCATTAGCCCATGATGGGAAGCAATGGGGATGGGCTAGAAAGCTGGTGCCTCAAGAGTGGTTATTGATGTCCTAATTACAAGAGGATGCTAATTTAATTTGAACCTAATTACAGTGCACTACCCTGGGTGGCATGTGTTTTAATAATTAACGTCCTTCAGATGCGTAGGCGTGTAATAATATTTACACTAGGTTGGCCAGCAGCCTGAGGAGGCGGGCTGGGGGCCCATACACCACCCTCTCCCTGGACAGCTTGGCTGCGAGCAGGTGGGGAAGAAGGCACATGGGTCCTAGCTGGCAAGTATCTTGTCATCCTTCCCAGGGAACATGCTTGGGCCTCATTTCCAGCCACTTCCTTGACCCAGCAGGCAGCTTTGCACTGTGGGGCACCAGGCTGGAACTCTGGAATACATCAAGACTGGCAAGATCAGGTCTCTGGGCTCCAGCTCCAAACCCACCTCCCCAGCCCCACTCTACCACACAGGCATGTTTCTGGCCTCCTCAACCTGCCTGGTTCCATCCTGGGAAGGGCTTGTTTAAGGGGGAGTTTAGGAGGGAGGAAGGAGAGCTGCTTGGTTTTTCTTCATTCCTTTAAGGGAAATAACATTTATAAGGAAATAGACACATTTGAAAAGGTGCCCAAATGAGAAGGGTACCACTCAAATACAAAGTGAACATTACCCACACAAACAGCACACACACCAAAAAAGAGCATCAGCAGCCCCTCGTGCGCCCCTCCACAGCCGCTCTCACCCCCAAAAGTAACCCCTCTTCTATCCCAGTAGATGATTTCGGCCTATTTTGTTTGTTATGTTTTTATGTTGATTTGTTTTGTTTTTCTTGGTTTGTGTAGCTTTACATTTTACATAAGGGGACTCAAACCATATGTATTCTTATGTGCCTGATGTCTTCCACCCAGCAGCACACCTGTGAGATTCAGCTGCGTGGTTAGGTTCGTTTTAGTTTGTGCATTTTGTGTGGTCCATTGTTTGAATACACCACTCCTTGATTATTAGAAAGAAGTCAGACACTGAGCTGTCTGCTAGGACTGTGTCAGGCCCTAAAGGAGAAATCTGCTCACATTAATTATGCAACCAGGGGCAGAAGGTGACACAAGATGAGAAGGGGAAGCAAGATGACAGGGCAAGGCAGTTCCGTCCCCAACAATCCCAGAACAGTGCTTGTCCGTGTGACTCCTGTGCCCAGCCTTTCTGAGCTTCCACAGGTAGGGAAAGGGCCTACCAGCAAGTCCAGAAGTCAAGCAAAACCAGGGGCTTCAAAGTGGGCCATGGGCACTTTGGTGTCTCCACCAGGTCTCACTAGGCACTAAGTGTGGCTGGCAGGCCAACTACATTTGAATCACCTGGGGTGCTCGTTAAAATACAGCTTCCAAAAATAGTGCCAGAACTATATTAGGAGTGGTGGGGGGGTAAGTGAGCTGAGTCCTCATCTATCATAGCAGGAAGACAATGGGTAATGTCTGAAGTTGATAAAACAAGAACTAGCTTATTATTTAGCACCAAGATAGTAACCATCAGATCAAAAACATGATTAAAAGTGGTTGCCTGTAGGAAGCACACTAGGGGTGGGAAGGGCTGCTTTTTATTATAATCTCTGTCTCCTATCGAATTTTTTTTAACCATTTGTGTTTCCAGTGGTCTTTTTAAATTCATTGTCATGTAACTATACATGTATCTAAGTGCCACTCCAGACCTACTGCCCCAATCCCTGTAGGGTAGGGCCTGGTGATCCATTTTAACAGGTGATTCTGATGAGTCCTCAAGTGCAAGAATTGGCTATCACTGTCCAAACTCATTTTATACAATGAGAAGGGAGATAAAGTGACTTGCCCAAGGTCACCCAGTTTATTAATGGCAGGGCCAGGAATAGAAAACAGGTCTCCGGGCCCCAGGCCTATGATTTTTCTCTCCATCATGGCTTTCACCTTGGAGGGTGTCCATCCCAGCAGGCCTGGCCCTCGGGGACCTACAGGGTGAGGTGGGGTCCCGGTTCAGATGAAGGAGGCTAGGGTGTCATTGCACAGGGCAGAGGAGTGACTCCTGTCACAGGCCCAGAGCCCTCAAGCAGGCAGAATATTTCTAACCACTGCATGTTGACAGTGCACTGGATTTGTGTAGATCCATTGCAGGAACCAGCACACGCAAAAATGCGGCTGCTCCTGTGGCTTTGCCAGCAGCAACATCTTTGAGGTTTTTTCCCCCAGGATGGGAATAAGTCTGCCCTGAGCCATCCATAGCCCCCTGAATATGCAGGCATTTAACATTTCCTGAGCTGCTCCAGGCACTGTTCTAAGGGCTGGGGAGAAAAGGGAGAGTTATCTATAGCCTCATGGGGCTCACAGTATACTGAGAGCAGATGTTGGTGAAAGAAAGACCTGATTGATGTAATGTATGTACAAATGCTGTGGCCTTAGCTTGTCGAGTTGACAATGGCCATACCCCATGACCCAGCAATTTCCTCCTGGTTCTGTGGCCAGGGGCTGTTCGCATGTGTAAGAACAACCCACTGGCAGGGCGCAGTGGCTCACACCTGTAATCCCAGCACTTTGGGAGGCCGAAGCAGGCAGATCACCAGGTCAGGGGATCGAGACCTTCCTGGCTAACACGGTGAAACTCCGTCTCTACTAAAAATCCAAAAAAACTAGCCGGGTGTGGTGGTGGGTGCCTGTAGTCCCAGCTACTCGGGAGGCTGAGGCAGGAGAATGGTGTGAACCCGGGAGGTGGAGCTTGCAGTGAGCCGAGATCACACCACCGTGCTCCAGCCTGGGCAACTCATATGCAAGAATAGGCACTGCAGCTTTGTTCCTACAAACAAAAATGGGGCACTACAGGCATGGCAAGGTGTATTCACACAATGGAATATTACTCAGCAATGAAAATGAACTGTGACCACATAAAGCAAGGATAAATCTCAGAAATAATGTTGAATGAGTAAAGCACATCTCAGGGAACTTCATATTATATAGTACCATTATTCTAAAGCTCAAAACCAAAAATACATTGCTTAGATATACGTGTACCTAGGTGATCATTTAATTTATTGTCCAAATAGGGATGTTTTTGCGAGCAAAAAGGAACACAAATTCTGACATTGAACTGCAAGTTTAAGCTGACACTATCTCCAGTAAACTGGGACATGTGGACACCCTACATATATGTAATGAAACACAAAAGCAAAAGGATGGTCAACACAGAAATCTGGATGGTGGTTACCTCCAGGTGGGGCAAGGGGCCCCGGGGTGAGATAAGGAAGGATGCTGGGGAGACGTAAGTGACTGGGAGTGTTCTGTGTCTTGGTCTGGGAGGTGTGTCTGTAGATGGCTATTAAATTTTTAATAAAGTGTAGGAACTCAAAGGAGAAAACTCTTCCAGGGAGTTGCGGAAGGTTTTGAGGACAGGGTGACAACTTCAACAGTTTACCTGATAAACAATGGGTCTGGTTGAGGGAACTCACTGAGCAAAGCCCTCTCCTGGCTGGTGGGGCTCTTCTCAGAAGGCTCTCTGCATTGCAAGTCTAGTGTGTGGCCAAAGAACTAAGGACTTTGGTCTCACCAGCCCTGGGCACTGGCCAGCTGAAGCCCCACCCTTTGGGGAAAAAGCAGCCAACCAGGACAGGGAGAGCTGACCAGGCCTCCATGAGACACTGACTTCAAGGCCCCCTGCTCACTTCAGATTAAGGTGTAACTTATGGGAAGTGCACAGATCTTAAGCATATGTGGATTTTTTGCAAATTGATATGCTCCGGAAGCTACCATTTGGATCAACTGTAGAACATCAGCATCCCTGAAAGCAACATCTTTTTCCCCTATCACCAAAGTTTTGGCTGTTCTTGGTGCCAGGGTCTTTTAGAAAACATTTTTCCCTGAAATAGTCCTGACGACATGTTGGGACCATACAATCTCTAGGTGTCTTTGCCAGAGCACCCGCTCCTGGGGCTTGAATTGACACAAGGTAGGATAGGGGCTTCAGAGCCCCACATCTCCCACCTCTTCACAGCTGCCTCAGAACCTTGGACAAGGCCAGCAGGAGACAAGGGTCCCTCACCCTGCTGCCTGAGGGCCTTGGCTGTGTCCAGCCAGGCAATACAGACCTATTATCCTAGCTCAATCGAGTCATTCTAGGCCCTGGGCCCAGTCACTGCCATGGATCAGGTGATATTGATGCAATTCAGTGAGCAGGCAGCCTCAATCTATAGGAGTCATCTGGGCCTGGGAGATAGGCCAGCTCCCCCTCCACTCAGGCAGATTTCGCTCTCCTGAAGTCACGTGAATGCCACAGGTCCAGGATAGATCCTGTGGTGTTAACATTTTGTATTCTCAATTATGTGGAAGGAGATGAAGCCAAAGCTACTTACGGTTATTCTCAATGATACCTCTGTTTGGCTTCGCAATGCGTTTACATGCTTGACTCAACTGTGGTCAGCAATGTCTCAGCCTCAGAGATTTCACAATAGAGGAAATGGTATTGATGGAATCAAGCCCTCCCTCCAGCCCACTGCAGAAACCACTATGCCTGAGTTGGCCGCCTCCCTCCAGCCTGTCCTAGCACATGGTCAGGACAGGACCTGACCAGGGGGTCAGAAATTAGGGTTTCAAAAAGGCAGAACCATAGGCTAAGTTCAGAGACTGAATCAATAGATAGATGTCAGGCAGACTAGTAATTATCAGGCCAAGTTGGTGCTGGTCAAGAACTCAGCCATGAGATTGATCTCAAGGAGTCAGTGGTGGATATGGTTCTGAAAGCAGATGGGCTGAGCTTGAGTCCCAGCGTGCCATGCATTAGCCGAGTGCCCCAAGTGGGCTAACCTCTCTGAGGCAGTTCCCTCATCTATAAACTGAAGAATGAAAGGTAAAAATTCCTACATTGTAAGGTTAATAAAAGAATTTAGAGGCCAGGCACCGTGACTCACGCCTGTAGTCCCAGCACTGGGAGACCAAGGCAGGAGGATCACTTGAGCCTAGGCATTCAAGACCAGCCTGGGTAACATAGTGAGACCCCAGCTCTACTATTTTTTTAATTAAAAAAAATAAAAAATGAAAAGAATTCAGAGAGATTTGTAAAGCACTTTACACAGGGCCCAGCACAGATTCTGTGTTCAGTGTTTGCTGTTACCACCCAGGGAAGAGGGCGCAGGCGTGGAAGAACCTCTCTGCTCTGGAGAGCTTTGTGGGGTTGAGGCCAGAAGGGAGTCAAGGTGTCACGAGGTGGGGGGTGGGGAGGCTGAGATGGCTGGGCTGTCTCTGGCTGCCCAGTTGTGGAGTGATGGGAGGCGGGAGTCATGCACACCCAGGGCAGGGGGCTCCATCCCTTCACCTTGCTGGCGTGGAACTAGTCCTGTAGCTAAGGCGTTCAGCCCATGTGCACTGAGTACCTGTCATGCCAGGCACTGTTTGGGTGCTGAAGTTACAGCAGCAAACAGCACAGAGCCCCTGGCTGCATGGACTAGGGAGAGGACATATGCCCATACCTCACCTGGCATGGAGGACACCATGCCCAGCCAAAACTTACACACAGACACTTTGCCTCGGACCTGAAATCTGCATTTAGACAGTGAAAGAAGTTAGTGGTGGGAGTTGGGGTGTGTGTGTAGATGTCTCTTGGAGGAGGCAGTTCTGATTCACAGACCTGAAAACCAGCAGCAGAAAATGAGTCCTCCCTGCTGATGTGGGTGTAGTTCTGGAGAAGGTCCTGTGCTGGGGCTGAGTGGACTGGGCAGGGAGTGGGGTGGAGCAGGGGCAGTGCTAGGGGGCAGGATGCTGCAGTACACCCCACCCACCATGGGAAGCCCCAAGACGGAGTTTATTGGGGCCTGGATGCAGGGGGAGCAGCCAGTATCACAGCTGCACTCCTCCGTCCTGGACTCCAGCACAAAGGTCTCACTGGCTGTGAACGGGGAAACACGGGTCTCAGGTTCCCAGGGAGCAGAGCCGGAGCAGAGCTATGCAGAGGGAGCCCTCCAGAGTCAGGCGAAGGGCATCATGCCAGGCAGGAAGCATTAGCACTGATGTGGGGGCACGTCCTAGGCCATCCTCATGTCCACTGTGTGAGTGGCACACAGTGCATGACTTTTGGAGACATTCCCATTTGACAGGGTGACAAACCAGAAGAGGTGGGTGCCTGACTCCAAGTTATACAGGGTGTGAGGAGATCAGGCATGAGCTGCACAGAGACCACCATGATGAGCCACTTACATGACCTTGACCCCTAGTGAGAAGGACCCGTGTGGGCAAAGACAGGTCTGAAGCTGCACTTTACTCAACAGCTGGGGAGGGCCATTTCCAGAGGGGGCTCCACAAGGTGCAGTAGCACACGCATTCGGAGGTTTGCAGGGAGGAGGACGTCCTTGGGAACTAGCCTGGCGGCCTTGTCTCATCTGGCCTAATCTGTAGAGGGCATTTCCAGGGGGAGACCCGAGGCAGAGATCACAGATAGTGCCATGTCTGATCAATTGATAGTGGCTCCCTGGGGTGCCCTGTAGTCAAGGATTCTAAGGTCATGCCAGAAAGTCAGCTGTAATCAATTATTAATGTCTACCAAGGGTGTGGGAAAGGGGGATGGTCATGTGTGACCCATATATTTGCTATCCTGTGTCAGCGCTTTCATGGGAAGAGGGTTCAGGAATCTTACTCCATCAACGTAGGGGGCACTTCCACAGCATCCCTGATGCAAGTATCCACTTCGGCTTGCAGAGAGGGCTGGAAACTGCCTCTCAAGGAAGTGGCGCCCAAATCAGTTCTTACCTCGTGAGTGGTATCATGTTCCAGTTGCAAATAATGTTTTGCAGTTCATAAACAGAGATAAACGCCTACCCTCTGCTGGGCACGAGGGACCCCCAGCTGAGCCAGTCAAGTCCCCTGATACTATCTGCAGATACTTGAACCTGGTAAACTTCAGCGAGATCACTTTTCTTCGGGGGAGGGAGAGGCCCCTAAAGGCAGGGACAGAGAGTTCTCCAGAAGCAGGAAGAGTTAAGGTCCTGAACCTGGAGGTGGCTCCTTGGGCATTTCCTGAAGACCAAGCTTCCATTTTCCTCTGGTGCCTTCCAGGCCAGCAGGCCCTGGAGCAGCGCTTCTCAAACTTTAACATGCTTGTGAATCATCTGGGGATCTTGTCAGAATACACATTCTCCTTCAGTAAGTATGAGGCAGGGCCAAGAATCTGCATTTCTAACCAGCTCTCAGGAGGTGCTTTGGGCCAGAGGACCACCATGAGGTGCTATCCCCACCCCAGCCCTTTCAGGCCAGAGGCTACCAGCAGGAGGTAGTAGGTAGAGAAGCCCACCTGGCTCCCACAGAGGGCTCCTGGGAGGTCTGACCAAGGCCTGAGTTTGGAGGCAGGGAGCCACAAGACTCTTGCTACTTAAAGCCGGAAATCTAAGGGAAAGAGCCAGACCCTGACACAGCTCTGCAGGATAAGCTGCCTGAGGGGAGGGGCTGGGGTTGAGGCTGGTGAAGAATCTCTGCTCTAGGAGCTCCAGGTTCAACATAAGAGTGTGGGCAGAGCTAGGCTCTGGAGTGTAGGCTCTATAGACTGTACACCCCCCAAATGATCATGATGTCAGCAGCAGCTAAAGATCTGTGTGCTCCCACAGGGGCTAAGCATCTTATGGGTAGTCTTTATCAGGGAAGGACCTTTCCCCTCCGTTTTACAGATACCCTCTGGAAGACAGTCCTAGTGTCCATGATTGGCAAGTATTCAATAAGTGATTTATGAGTGAATGAATGAATGAATGGCTAAAAGTGCAGCTGAGTTCTGGCAGAGGGCATGGGGTCCCACCCAGAGACAGGCAGAGAAATAAAGTTCAAGTCCCAGGATTGGAGGCCGTTCTTCTTCACCTCCCCACCAGGCCCAGGCAGGGCTTGATCTGAACGGGGGCCTGAGAACCTGTGGCCAGCCTTTACTTGTTGGAAAAGAGCAGTCCTTAAGCTCTATTGCTCCATTTTGATGCTTCCCTACTTCTTTTTTATTTTTTTACTTTTATTGAGACGGAGTCTTACTCTGTCGCCCGGTTGGAGTGCAGTGGCCCGATCTCAGCTCACTGCAACCTCCGCCTCCCAAGTTCAAGCGATTCCCCTGCCTCAGCCTCCTGAGTAGCTGGGACTACAGGCGCCCGCCACCACGCCCGGCTAATTTTTTGTATTTTAATAGCGATGGGGTTTCACCACGTTGGCCAGGATGGTCTCGATCTCCTGACCCCGTGATCCTCCCGCCTCCGCATCCAAAGTGCCGGGATTACAGGCGTGAGCCACCGCATCCGACCCCTAGTTCTTTTTTAAAAACGCTAGATCCGTCCGCCGCGCTGAGTGGGGGCGGGGCAGGCCTTCGTTTTCCAATTGGCCTTATCCACGCAGCTCTTCCCTTGTGCCGGGCTCTGTGCCAAGCACATCACATGCTGTATCCTGCTGCCAGGTTGCTGTGGTACAGGGTCGTACCCTGGTCCAAGGTCGCAAATCGAGGTGGGACTCCGATCCAGCAACCACGCCCATGGCCCGGAAACCGCGCCCCCTGAGGCCCAGGCGAGGCCGGGCGGAGAGCGGCGGTGGAGCCTATCGCGGGCACTGCGGCTGCTGCCTGTCCAGGGAGGCAGCCAAGGACGGAGGGCGAGAGGCGTTTCTTCCAAGGTCACCCGCTTCCAGGTTGCGAGCAAAGGTCAGGGGATCCCGGAATGGTTAGTGCAGGAACTTCTCTGTGCCTTCCACGACCTAGATCCCCAGAGCCTAAGAAACGGAGATCATCGTACCCACCCCCATTATGCAGATGAAGAAACTGAGAGCCGAGGAAGGGAAGCGACTTGGCCGAGGTCGGAGGACTCATTCGTTGCAGGGCCGGATTTGGAACCCGGGGTCTGGCCCTCGGCAACGCGCCCTCGGCCCGCAGCCTCCTGCCCACTGTGCCCTGCTTCGGCCCCCAGCGCAGCCGCAGAGGGGCCCCCCTCGGCGCGCACACTCAAGAGCCCTAACGCGCGACTGAAATCGCGGAGCTCGGAGCCGCGGCTGGCTGGGCGATCGCGGTTCCTGTGCTGCCTGCGCGCCCCGTGGAGCTGAGAGGAGCGCCGGGATCGGGGGCGCTGCACCGGCCTGGGCCCCTCGCCGCTGGAAGACCGGGCCAGGCTGCAGCTGGAGACTGTAGCAGTCCCAGAAGGCCTCCGGGCCCCTTCAGAGTGCGTCCAGGAGGCGGGTCCCGGGCGACGCGGCGCGGCCCACCCGCCCGAGGCCCACCCGCCCGAGGCCGCTTAACTTCGCGGGGGGCCGCCTCGGGCGCTCAGAGACGCGGAGGCCCAGACTGCAACCTCCGGATGCTGGAAGCCCAGACTCCCTGGGGTGACCAGCGCTCCCGTCACCCTAGCTCCAGAGAGTCCCACTGCTTCACCCCCCGGAACTTAGTCTCCTGGTTCCTCTACCAGTTCTTCCCCCAGCAGGTCTCTGGGGACTTCTGGCCGCCTGTTCTTACTCTGCCCCTGCCCCCATACTTCCCGCCCTTGTCTCAGGAACGGTGATACAGTCACCGGATTGCTCTCCATCTCCTGTTAGTCTACACTGCACACAATAATCCGCGCCCTTCCATCCGGGTGACAGAAACACAAATAATCTGAGCTAGTGGTGCTCAAAGTATCGGCCCCAGAACAGCAGCATCAGCATCTCTTGGGAACTTGTTTAAAACGCGAATTTTTTAGTCCCACCCCAGATCTACTAACAGAAGCTCTGTGGAGCCCAGCAGATGATTCCCATGCACAGTAACGTTTGGGAGCCACTGATCTAAACATTCTTTCATTCATCCATTCTTCACCCAGCCCACCCAGCATTGCCAGTGGGAGAGACATCTGCAAAGCACCAGGCTGTGAGCCCCACCGCTGTCCACTCTGAGACACTGTCCATCAGCTTTTGGATGGCAGGCAGAGGTGCTCCAGCTTGGTCCAGTGCAGACTTGGGAATCAGGACCTGGAAACAAGGCCCCAGGTGCCAGCCAGCAGGTTAGCTAGTGGCAGCCAAGGGTTCCCCTGGGGTGGGGAGTGGGGAGAAGCTGCCTGGTTTGGCCCATGCTGCTGCACTCAAAGCTCCTACCTTTCAAAGCTGCAAGAACAGGAAAGTGACCCTCCTCTGCCCTCAGTAAGTGAGGATGGAGTCTCTGGACGGCCAGACAGATGGGATCTCGCTCTTCGCAGCAGGGAGCTATCCTGACTGGGTGGGTAACCAAGGGGCATGGCATTCTGCAGGAGAGGAAATTCATTCTTCTCTCCCAAAGTAAGGGCTTCTATGGCTGTCTGTCTGGAAAGAAACCAAGGCAAAGAGATTAAATGTGGAAAAGGTCAACGTTCTGAAAGGGAAGCTTTATGGAGTCCTTCCCATACAACGAAGGAACTAGGGGCGGCCACATAAGCCAGATGGATCAGGCCAGTGGAGTTTAAGTAGAGCCCAGAGCCCAGCTTTCCTTGGCTGCATTCCCACAGACAGGGGCCAGAGACTAGAGATACACCGCACCTTCCCTCAGGTCGGAAGGGAGGGGATGGAGCCCCTCCTGGAGGGCGTCAGGTGAGTATGAAACTAGAGCCCTCCCCACCCCAATCTGTGGCATCACATGGACCCTGATGTTTGGTGGCATTTCGAGTGTCCCACAACCCTGCCTGCCATGAAGTGATGGCTGATATTTATGCCCTGGCCCCACTCTGATCTCAGGGAGAATATTTTACCATAAATTGGCATGCCATGGCAAACAATTAAAAGAGAAAAATAAACCTCCGTGCAATCTCAGGGTGCTCGGAAATGAGGAATTACAAGGTGGTGGCATGAAAAAATTACATAAAAATCTATTTTTACATCACAATAATGTGCTTTTATACGGGTTGTAATTTCTGGATGTGCAATAAAGTGGCTTTTACATCAGGCAGAATCAGAGTTTATAGGCAATCGGTGCTTTTATCTGGGAAAATATAGCTCACCCATCTTCACACCATCCATCCTACAGGCAGTAGGCCTCATCTTCCCCAGCACCAGTGTCACTGCGGAAATAATTATGCAATTAAAATGTCAGCCGTCCAACCACCCACCAACCACACCCCCACCCCCACCCTGGGATCTTCCAACCACATCTTCCAGTTCCTGTCATTGGCTTCTTCCCAAAGGTAGAACAAGCCGTGGGTCCAGGACAGGGTGGCTGAGGTACCAGACAGATGCTGGTCACTGTCTCCATTGGGCCAGGGAGGATCCTGGTGGGCTCAGAGAAAATATCTTAGGGCCAGCAAGCGCTCCATAAACACCAAAGGTCTGCTACGGGCCAGGCCCTGTGCTAGAAGCCTGGGACCCTGTCACAATTTTGTGACAGTCATGAGGCAGGCAGGGAAGCGAAAAGCTCTGGCAGAGGTCAATCCAGAGAGCTGAAGAGCCACAGAGGAGGAGTGTGGGGCGGGGTGGAGTGTGGCGCTATACTCTGGAGATGGGCAGGTGACATAGGGGAAGGTTTGAAGACAGGTGTGTCCTAGAGGGGAGGTGCCAGCCCAGGTCATGTTTCCGATTGGGGCACTGAGACAGGCATATTATAGGACACGGTAGCTGTCCTCAGACATCAAATGTTAGTGTCAAAACTGTCCTTAAATATTATGTAGCCTGGCCCATCATTTTATGTATTCCTTTAACATATCAGACACTGTATCATCAGTCAGGGGTCCAGCAGGAAACACAACACATTCCATTCAGTAAAGGAATATGAAGGAATGTGCACAAAAGCGTATGGGCAGAGTTTAGGGAAATCAACAAGAGATGATACAGTACCTGGGGCCAGCAAGAGAGAGCAGTGGTTACCACCCAGGGGCCTGAAGTAGTAGAGGGTGGACACAGTTAATGGACACAGGAGCTGCGTGAGAGCCATCAGGCAGGTGACCTGGCTTGCTGTCACCTGAAAAGTTGAGCAAAGAAGGCCTAAGTGAATGAGACATGTTTTGAGGGGAGAAAGGAGCCAGGGAAGTAAAGCCCTGCTCTCCTCTCCTGCTCCTTCACCCCTGCCAGTGCCTCTCCATACTGCTCCCTCGTCCCCTGCCAGTGCCTCTCCATACTGCTCCCTCG
>NW_012105364.1:6901099-6905666 GCF_000951045.1 Mandrillus leucophaeus | reverse complement strand
CAGTGCCTCTCCATACTGCTCCCTCGTCCCCTGCCAGTGCCTCTCCATACTGCTCCTTCACCCCTGCCAGTGCCTCTCCATACTGCTCCCTCGTCTCCTGCCAGTGCCTCTCCATAACCATCACCATAGCCAGAGATGGAGGGAGTCTGCTGGCGCTACCCAGACAGATCTGCCTGCAGGGCAGACAGCAGAGTGGAGGGCCGATCTGGATGTGCACACAGGAGCCTCCAGCACAGGCACAGATTGGGAATGATCAGACAATCTGGTCATTTGGCAAAAATAGAACAGTACACCAATGGCTGTAATTTTTGTGTCTCTTATAGTGCAACTTTGTAGGTTTTCTCATTGCACATTTTTGGCTCACCACAACCTATACTCAGTATCAGCTTTGACAATCTTACATGACGCTGTGCTCTGTTTCACAGCCAGGGAGCCTGCATGATATGGTGGAAAGAATTCCATGAGGCCATGTAGATGGGGTGGAGGCAGGTGAGATGGCAGTCCTGAGGCAAGTGCGGGCCAGGCGCACCCTGAGTTCCTGCATGTCTCTTTTTGGCATGTACCCCCCACATATTCCTCACATGCTCTCATAAGGGGACAGGGGTGGGACATCTACAGTAATATTCCTTGAGGTGGTGGGAGATGGAGCCCACCCTGGGGAGACTGGATAGGTAAGATGCACAGAAGCAAAGCATGGGACTCAGCAACAGGAAGGAAACTGTGGCTCACATAGAACTCGCAAGAGTTCAAAGCAGTGCTAAGTAGACAGAGGAAGAAAGAGAGTGAGATTTGTAATTCTGAACCACTCAAATAGATTAAAAATAGCACACACAGGCAACAAACACATACACATGCACACACACACACACACACCATTTTGCACTCTTACAAACCAAAACACTTTAGAATGGTTGACTTTTGAAAGGAGAGGGAGAGGAGAGGAATGGCGTTGAAAAAGGATAAACAACCCCCTAAATAAAAAGAAGAGAGCCTAGACTCAAGAGGCACAACACACCTGGGCTCCCATCAAAGAAGCTGTACTGTGTGTGACCTTGGGTAGGCGTGTTACTGAGTTGTTTCATCTTGCAAACAGGAGGAAACAGTAATAAATAGATCCCGAGACATGTCAGTGTGACCTAGCTAGACCTGTCTGAGACGCTGATCCACCAAGACCTGTTCCCAGGTGGGTCAACAAAGCCCTCTGTCCCAACAAGTGTAGGGCAAAGGGCAGCCTGGGCCGCTTGGAGGTGACCCAGCAGCAGCTGTGCATATGTGGTCAACATATGCAACACATCCAGAGCTCTGACAAAGCCTCTTGATCCAAAAGTATGTCTCACTGCCAGCATCAGGGGTTCCTTTCTTTGAGCTAAAGCCTCTTCTGTATCGGGGGAACCCGCCCCCAGTATTTCAATGTAGGTTCTTTCTATTTTCCATAAGTGTCGGCTGACTGAGAAATAAAGAAAAAGAGTACAAAGAGAGGAATTTTACAGCTGGGCCACCAGGAGTGACATCACATATCAGTAGGACCGTGATGCCCACCTGAGCCTCAAACCAGCAAGTTTTTTATTAAGGGTTTTAAAAGGGGAGGAGGTCTAAGAACAGGGAGTAGATCACATGCTTCAAAGGGCAAAAAGGAGAACCACTGATAAGAGTCTGTGTTCAGTGGTGCACATATTGTCTCAGTAAACATCTTAAACAACAGAAAACAGGGTTTAAGAGAAGAGAACCGGTCTGACCACGACAGTACTGCAGGAGACCAGGGCGTATCTCCGTCCTTATCTCAACCACATAGGACAGACATTCCCAGAGCAGCTGTTTATAGACCTCCCCCTAGGAATGCATTCCTTCCCTGGGGTATTACTATTAATATTCCTTGCTAGGAAAATAATTTAGTGATATCTTCCCTACTTGCACGATCATGTATAGGCTTTCTGCAAGAAGAAAAATATGGCTCTTTCTGCCTGACCCCCCAGGCAGTCAGACCTTATGGTTGTCTTCCCTTGTTTCCTAAAATCGCTGTTATTCTGTTCGTTTGCAAGGTGCCCTGATTTCATATTGTTCAATCACACATGTTTTACAATCAATTTGTACAATTAACACAATTATCACAGTGGTCCTGAGGTGACATACATACTCAGCTTACGAAAGTAATAGGATTAAGAGATTAAAGTAAAGACAGGCATAAGAAATTATAAAAGTATTATTTGGGAATTGATAAATGTACATGAAATCTTCACAATTTATGTTCCTCTGCCGCGGCTCCAGCCAGTCATTCCATTTGGGGTCCCTGACTTCCCGCAACACTTCTGCACGGAAATGAGGGCAAAATATACACACACACACACACCCCACCCCGCCCCTAGGACTCATTTTGTTGTTAGTGATCATTAACAGTTTCAGCCATTAGCTCTCAAGATGGTTTGAATTTGTTGGTAGGATTAGCTCCCCGTCACCTGAAAAGCTGATAAAAGAAGGCCTAAGGGAATGAGACACATGTCTGAGGAGAGACAGCGAGACAGACACAGAGAGAGAGAGAGAGTGAGTGAGTGTGTGTGTGTGTGTGTGTGTGTGTATAGGGCAACTACTCAAGGTGGGTAGGATGCTAGGGGCCTGGGTTACCCAGGGAAGGCCCTGGGTTTGAAAAGGGCCCCAGATGAAGCCAGGATTGCTGAAGACAAGCATGTGAGTCTTGTTGGACCTCACCAGGGGTCCGAGGTGTCAGTTCACCCCTCTGCTCCCCACCCAGGTAGGGGCAGGTCCAGAGCTGCAGCATGATGGGGAATTTCAGGCCCTGGAGGTCTTCCCACTTGTCACCTCTGTTTCTTCTTCTCTGCCCACGTAGCACACATTCTGAAAGGCTTTCATTCAACCTCCTTTCTTCCTATTTTTTCTTATTGTCTGGCTCTTCCCTGCAGAGGGAAGGAGAAGAGCTTGGTGTAAACCTTGACTCTGAGCTAAGGGCTCAGATGCTGGCTGAACCAGGAGCACCAGGAGTAGGAAGGAAGTGGACAGCCCAGCACAGAAGCAGCTCTCTGGCAAACAGCTTCCTCTGTAGGCCTCATGCCCTCCAACCGCAGTGCCCTCTGGCCTTGTCACACTGCAGGTAGGGGACAGAACTAAGGAGCATCTCCACAAGCACCTGGCTGTAGTGAACTGAATAGTGTTCCCCCAAAAGTTATGTCCAAGTCCAGACCCCTAGTACCTGGGGATGTGACCTTACTTAGAAATAGGGTCTTTGCAAATGTAATTAAGATAGTACTTGTCTTAGTCCATTCAAGCTGCTAAAAGAAAAAAAAAATCACAAACTGGGTGGCTTATAAACAACAGAATGTATTGCTCATAGTTCTGGAGGCTGGGAAGTCTAAGATCAAGGTGCCAGCAGGTTCAGTGTCTGGTGTGGATTTGGATTTGCTCTCTACTTCACGGATGGCACTTTTTTGCTGTGTTTTTACATGGTAGAATGGGATAGTTAGCTCCCTGGGGTTCCTTTTTTTTGTTTTCTTGAGTCAGTGTCTCATTGTGTTACCCAGGCTGGAGTGGCCCAATCTCGGCTCACTGCAACCTCTGCCTCCCAGATTCAAGCAATTATCCTGCTTCAGCCTCCCGAGTAGCTGGGACTACAGGCATGCACCACCATGCCTGGACAATTTGTGTATTTTTTTAGTAAAGACGGAGTTTTGCCATGTTGGTCAGGCTGATCTTGAACTCCTGACCTCAGATGATCTGCCTGCCTTGGCCACCTAAAGTGCTGTGATTACAGGCATAAGTCTATGCACCTGGCCTCTGGGGTCCCTCTTACAAGAGCACTAATCTCATGAGGACAGAGCCCCCACGAGCTCATCACCTCCCAAAGGCCCCACCTTCTAACACTGTCATAAGGGGAATCCAGTTTCAATGTATGAATTGTATAGAAAACATTCAGACCACAGTCATAAGGATTTCAAGATGAGATCCAGGGTGGGCCCTAAATTCAGAGACTGGCGTCCTTATAGGGGAAAGGAAAGGGCGATGTGAGACAGGGGAGAAGACTGTCTGAAGAAGGCAGGCGGAGCCGCAGAGATTTAGAGTTATGCAATCCCAGCCAAGAAACACCACGAACCACCAAAAATTAGAAGAGGCAAGCAATTCTTCCCTAGAGCTTTCCCATAAAGACAGCATGGCCCTGCTGATTTTGCAGAAAAGGGAAACTGAGGCACCAAACTACGTCAGCATTCCCTGGGCATGGAAGGCTGGGTGCACAGCAGCACCAGCCAGGGTAGAGACGGTGCTGGAGGCCGATGCCCTGCCTCCCAGCTGAAGCCTTCCTACAGCCTCCCTTGGGTGCTATCCTTTCACTCCGCCCCTTCAGGGCCAGAAGGCGTGGCCCACCGCAGTGTAGGAGTGCCCACAGCCCCAGACCTCTGGCTGGAACCACCCCCTCGGCTGCACCCTGAGGAGACAGTTGCCTCCTGCTCCCTCTCCAGCGGCAGCGAGGTCAGTGCCAAGCTCACACCCTTCCAGAAGTGATTTCGTGCCCCATAAGATGGGCAATCAAAAATAATAGACACACAGCAACCTGCCTGGGGCC
>NW_012105364.1:6878882-6900134 GCF_000951045.1 Mandrillus leucophaeus | reverse complement strand
AAAGAACCAACATTTTAGTAAGGAATTGTTTAAGTGAGTATTCTGCAGAACACCCACCTTGGGTAGGGTTTCGGACGTGGATTTATCTCAATTCTACTGCCATCAATGAGAAAACATTTTAATAATGCCTCTTTCAAAATAGAGGCAAAATATGAGCCTCACAGAAATATTCCTTATGTTGTTTTTTGTCACACGCTGCATGAACTCTCAGGGGGACCCTTTTGTCCCCCCACCTTGGGATCATGCACACCCAAGCTCCCACTTGCCCCATGTCCTGGGTCCAGCTGGCTTCAGGTTTGCAACGTCTCTTACGTGGAGAACCGCCAGAGTCTCCTCACCATCTTCCTGCCTTCAACAGCTGTCTTCCTCCCCTTTGAGAACTAGTCAGTCCTCTCTCCAGCCTAAAAAAGTTCAAAGACTTCTCCCACTGCTGGACCTGACCCTTTCTAATCTGTGGCCAACCTCCTGCTTCACCCACGCCTGCTCATGCATCTTGTTCCTCAGCAAAGGAGGCTGTATGGGGTCCGCTCAATGCTCCTCATTTCTTCTTGCCCCCATGCCTTTGCTAAAGACAGTCCCCACTTCCTAGTACACCCTGTCCACCTTCATTGTCTCTTGAGATTCTACTGTGTTTTCAAAGCCCAGCCTGTGTGTTACTCTCTATCCCCCATTCTTCTCAGAGAAGAACGGGCCAGTCCCTCTCCTTGGGTCTCCCTAGCACTTTCGACGGCTTTGTCACAGTGCCTACATTTCTTGTTATTGTTAGTTGCATGTGTATCTCCATGGCTGGATGGCCCAATCCTGAAGGTCTGATGGAAAACAGTGCCTGGCACATAATAGGTGGCTAATAAATGAAGCCAAACTGCAGTTGACCTGCAGACCCGTAATACAAATGCTTTTTATTGCAAGCCACTGAGATTTTTAAGAGTGCTTTATTACACAGCCTTATCAAGCCAAGAGCTGACTGAGACAAATTGCCCAGGGAGCCTGGGGCAATATGGGACTGCACACTTAGCACTGGCAGAATGCTATTCCAAAGGCATGGTGGGGTTGAGTGCGGGTGTTGGGTGTGAGGTAAGGTTGCTCTCCACATGGTGGTAGAGGGCTGATGTCACGTCAGACTACCCAGGTTCAAGTGCTGGTACTGCCACTTGCTGCTGTGTGTGTGTCTCTGGGCAAGTTACCCTCTCAGCAACTCATTTTTCCTTGTCTATAAAATATGAATCATATTACAAGGATCTGTCTCACGGGGTTGTCGTGAGACACAGGGGAAACCATGCTGAGTCCAGTGCCTGGCACACAGTGGGGGCTCCATGAGTGTCTGCTCTCACGGGTCATGCATCATTAGGAGTGACTGTCATTGGCTCCTCCCTCCCTGTGTCCAACCTGCCTGCTCCCTGCCCAGTTCTGTGCAAGGTGTGCGTGTCTGTCGAGAGAAGCTCAAAGTGGGGGGTGATATTTCTCTGTTCATTTTCCATGCTTCCTCCTGAACTCCAGTGTTTCACGAGGGGTTGGTAGTGGCCTGTCCTGTCTTCCCCTAGAACTGCTTAGCGTGGCTCCAGCTCTTCTCCATAGAGTGAGGACAGGAAGTCACATCTCAGAAAACAAGGAATGGGGACAGCAGTGACAGTGGTGACTTCATTCTCCCGGCTTTTATGGGCCGTGTGAACCCACTTCCAAGACCACCAGTTTCTAGAGATGGACAAGAGTCTTGAAGTGTTCACAGTCACCTCCTTGTCGGTGACATCAGCAGATCGTCATTCTAACCACATTTTCAGGAAACGGGGACTGTGGGGATTCAGGGATGGGAGTGGCATAGACCCTGCCTTCTGGAAGTTTCTGGTCTGGCTAGGGTGGCCCGAGGGACATAGAAATAGCTGAGCGGGTCACAGCATCGTGTACAACAGGACTCTTGAAACTTTCCAGCAGAATGTTCCTTGAAAAAGGGACACCAGAATCTCCCAGGAAACACCTGCAAGGCCTGGCACAATAGCAAGGGCTTGAAGAAATGAAGAGGGTGGCTGAGGGCTCCCCTGGTCTTGCTGCTGTCCTTCTCCTGATGGTCCACCCATTGTCACCAAGGGACCACAGCAGCTGTTCTTTCACTGGCTCTTCCTAGGAGGGAGCAGCCCTCCCCAGCAACCTCCTTCCAAGGTGGGTTGCAAATGTTCTCAACCAGAGAGACCCCTCCTGGGCTGCCATTTCCCAGGGATCTCAGCACCCCAAAGCCAGAAATGGGGAGGAGGGAGGAATCACTCCTGTAGATCTCTGATGCTGGCATGAGTGGGCGAGCCCTCAGCTCCCTGGAGTCCTGCCCCCCTCTGCAAACGCAGGAGGAGATAGGATGATGGCAGAACATCTGGGCTGGAAGACTGTCAGGTGAGGAGGGTGGGGCATCTGAACAGACAGGCTGAGTAGCTTGCCCAAGGCCACACAGCTGGTGAGTGGTGAGGCCCGATGCTAGGTGCTCAGTAGATTCCGCAGGAGTGACTGGAGGTGGGAGCATTAGAGGCAAGACTAAGAGAGCCTCGAGAAGGAGACAAACAGAGACACCTCCAGGCAAACCAAATGGACTAAAACTAACAGAGGCACCTGGCGCTGAGAGCAGATGCCAGGCCAGGGGAGATAGGCTGGACACGGAGGCGGAGGAAATGCTCTTCTGAAAATGATGCTGAAGGGCAGGGAAGAGAAGAACCCTGGAGAGACAGATGGAGAGGAACCAACAGATGGGCCTGCTGTCCCTCAGGGCCCCGGCCCTCTCACCACGCAGCCGCTAAGCTTGAAGGGAAGCATGTGGGGTACTCGCAGTGTGGGGGATGGGGCAGTGAGGGCCACGTCCAGAATTGCCCAGGCTCATGGTGAGAGGAGCCAAGTGCAGTGGGGGCTGCTGGCCAGGCCTGGGAGCTGAGGTTTTGGCTGCGACTTGCCTACCATGGACACCCCCCTCCAAAATGCCTCTCTTTATCAGGACCAATAGACACAACCTCAGGGCCCGTTTTCGAGGGGTTTCAAACCACCTGGGCAAATGTCCCTTCTGTGGGTGGGCAGCCCAAACGGCAAGGCTGGGCACAGCTGTCCCACCCAGCACAGCCCTGCAGCCTCACAAAGGCAGGGGCACGGGCTCCTGTCACGCCTGAGAGCTGTGGCTGGTGTGGGGTGGGGAAGGCCAGGAAGGACAGGAGGGCAGTAGCAGGTCAAGCCAGAACCCTGAGGCCTGCACCTGCAGCCTGTGTCCCAACCTCACAGTATCCTGGACCGTTCAAGCCTACTCACTCCTACCTGGCAGCCAGCCTTGGATGTCACAGAGCATCACTCCCCATGTCCTCAGCCAGCACCACCGTCTGGCCTCGCCAGCCACAAAGGGCCACCCAGGTTTGAGGGGAGGGGACATTGACTCCCTCATGTCACTCACGGTCACACTGTAAAAAGCGCAGATGAGATGGGAGATAGCATTGTAGCCATCGCCGGAGTGTGTAATCTGCCACACCAGGCTATGCCCACAAGATAGGTAGCCCTTCCTTCCATGTTCCAATTATCATAAGTCCCCAGAATGCGTTCCTCCAGCATCTTAGTCTATTTCCTGCTACTACAACGGAATACCACAGATGTGGTAATCTACAATGAAAAGAAGTTTACTTGGCTCACTCATCTGGAGGCTTCCACCATATCCAAAACCAGGGGGCCACATCTGGTGGCAGCCTTCTTGCTTCGTCGTAACATGGCAGAAGGCATCACACTGTCCCGTTGCCACCAAGGGACAGAGATGGGGAGAGAGATGGGGAGAAAGAGAGAGGAAATCAGGCTAAACTTGTCCTTTCATCAGAAGCCTACTCCTGACATGGTGACATTAATCTATTCACGAGAGTGAGCCCTCATGACCTCTTAAAGGCCCCAGCTCCCAATACCATCACAATGGCAATGAAATTTCAACATGAGTTTTGGAGGGGGCATTCAAACTGTAGCACCCAGGTATATCTGTGAGTGTCCCAAAGATACTCCACATCTCGTTGTCCTGTGGGAAATGACCTCAATGCCATGGTGGCCTCTGTACGTCAGCCATCCCAGAGGTCACAAGACAGGGAAGCTCATAGATGAAATGATGATTCTCGAATGACACGGCTTATTAAACCAATTAAAAACACACAGCAGGAAGCAAGGGGAAAGAGAAGGGTGAGTGAGCGCACAGGCTGGGGTGCCCCTGGGGTGGATGGAGCACACACAGCCCTGACTCCTGGGTGCACGAGGTTCCCATGACCTGTTCCTCTCTGCTGCATCAGCCGTGTCACTGGTGCTGGGGCTGTGACAACCAGAGCCAGGCAGGCAAAAGGGCTCAGCAGATGAAGATGCCCGGAGCGTACACGCACTTGCTACAGCAGAGGGATGCATGGGTAGCTCCGGCTTGCCAGTTAGCCTGATGAGCAGCTATTAGCTTTTTTGAAGATTCAAACCCATTTGGTGCTTTATTTAGATTACAGAAAGCATTTTCCACAGTAAGAATTAATAGAAGTTAGCATCTGGGATGTTTAAGTAATGAATTTACTAATTTTCTTGGGCATAGGACACGTGAAGCCAGAATGTGTCACCCGTGGGTGGACAATTTAAGATCTCATGAATATTGAGTGTGTTGAGTGCCCCGTGGGTGTTGAGTGCATCATGGATATTTGATGCCTTATCATTTCTTCCACCCTTCCTACCTGTCAGTGATACTCTTGTTTCATTCTTCTTAAACCTCTGTTCAATGTACATATATTCTGTATACTCTGTGTTTACTATGCATGTTTCACAGATATTTGTTTCTGTAAGTAGCTTCTATCATGTTTTATATCAGAACTGAATATTCTTAAACCATCTGGCCAGCACACAGTCCATAGAGACACCAGGAAAGGCCGATACAGGTGTGTGACCTGGACTTCATCTTCTGACATGTTAGTGCCTCTCCTTCCAGTCACCGCTCTTCTGGATTTCCCACTACAACAACAGAATACCACAAATGCAGTAATTTACAATGAAAAGAAGTTTACTTGGCTCACTCATCTGGAGGCTTCTATCACATCCAAGATCAAGGGGCCACATCTGGTGAGGGCATTCTTGCTTTGTTGTAACATGGCAGAAGGCATCACATGGGGGAGAGAGATGGGGAGAAAGAGAGGAAATCAGGCCAAACTTGTCCTTTTATCAGAAGCCACTTGATATCTTCCTTGTGGATACCCAGGCCTCTGCTGGTGGCCATGACCGAGGTTCTCACTTCAGCATCAGGCAGGGGCTACTCCTTTCCCCTTTAGCTCGGCCTCCGAAACCCAGGACAGTCTTCCCAGCTGCCGTTAGAAGTGGCTATCCTTGTAGTCCACACACCCCAACCTGCTCTGTAGGGCCAGCTCCCTGACTAGCACAGCTTGCCACACAGGCCAGAGACCAGCTCGCGAACCTGAAAGCATTCCCAGCAGAGCCAAGCCAGGCCCAACAAAGACCTCCCCATTCTCAGCTCTGGGCCTGTCTCATTTTCTATGGGACTAGCCATAGCCATGCCTTTTAAAGGCAACTCCAGTAGGTTGTGGTTGGCCTCTGTCCTACAAGAGAGTCCCCACAGCCCAGCAATATCCTTCCAGGCCCTGGTTTATGCAGTCACATTTCTGCGTGGTGTCCCTAACCACCCTCCCCATGCTGTGCTGGGCAAAGGCCATCCCAGTTCTTACCTAGGTCTTTCCTTGAGTGCAAGGTAAAGAGGGCCTGCCTCACCCCTTCCCCAACCATATTACCTCCTGTGAGCAAAGGCTTCTGTTTAATTCAGTCATCCAACATTTACTGAGCATCTGCTATGTGCCAGACACTAGTTGAGCTTCTGGTGATTCAGCAGTAAACAAAACAGACAAAATCCCTGCCCTCATGGCCCTTACATTCTAGTGGGGGAGTGTTATGAACTGAATGTTTGTGTCCCCTCCCAATTCATATGTTGAAATAAAATCCCCAAGGTGATGGTGTTTGGAGGATGCCTTTGGGAGGTGATTCGGTCATGAGGGGGAGCCCTAATGCATGGGATTAGTGCCCTTTCAAGAAGAGGCCAGGCTGGTGCGGTGGCTCATGCCTGTAATCCCAGCACTTTGGGAGGCCGAGGGGGGTGGATCACCTGAGGTCAGGAGGTTGAGACCAGCCTGGCCAACATAGTGAAACCCCGTCTCTACTAAAAATACAAAAATTAGCCAGGTGTGGTGGCGGGCGCCTGTAATCCCAGCTACTTGGGAGGCTGAGGCAGGAGAATCGCTTGAATCCGGGAGGCAGAGGTCGCAGTGAACCAAGATCACACCACTGCACTCCACCCCGGACAACAGAGTGAGACTCTGTCTCAAAAAAAAAAAAAAGAGGCCAGAGGGCTAGCTCGCTCTCTTTCCACCATAGGAGGGCCCACAAAGTCAGCAGTCTGCAACCCAGATGCCTGAAGGTGCTGGGAACCTGATCTCAGACTTCCAGCTTCCAGAACTGTGATAAACACATTTCTGTTGGTTACAAGCCACCCAGTGTATGATATTTTGTTAATAGCAGCCTGCGCCAAGTCAGGGAGACTGACAAGACGCCACATAAATACATGCCACTGCATTGGAAGGTGCAGAGTACCATGGACGGGTTGGGGAGGACTATACCAGGGAAAGGGGTGGAGAATGTGGGGCCAGGAGTTGAGCTGCAATTTGAGACAGGGCGGTCAGGGGAGGCCTCAGTGAAAAGGCGACATTAAGCGAAGTCTCGCAGTGCAGGAGAGCACCTGCGTGGGAATATGTGGAAGGATGCTCTGGGCAGGGAAGTGGCCAATGCAAAGAGCCTGAGGTTTTGTGCAAAAACAAACATATCTCTGCCTCTGCAAGGGAAAGTTTTTCCCAGAATGAGCAAAGGAAGGATCAGTCAGCAGAGGCCAAGCTTCCACCTTTGGGTTAGGCTCTTGGTGGGCAGGCATCCACCTACCCCGGACTCCAGCAAGTTCCTTCTCTCACACCAAACAACGAAATGGCTTCCCAGAGGGCTCCATTTCAGAACAAAGGGAAAGTTAGTCCCAGAGACAAATCCAGATTTCTGCCCTTCAAGGAAGAAGTTGCTTTTAATCCAGAAAGAACAATCTTTCCAATGTTCCCACACTGTAAGTTCAGTCTTTCTTGGACAGCCTCTTGGCATTTATTTAGTATTGGGGGCCAGTGTACCTGTGAAGCCCTTTTGAAGTATGATGATTATTATTCCATTTTGCAATTTGAGAACTGAGGTTCAGAGACAGTAATTCCTATGCCCAAGGACACACAGTCAGCTGTGTATCTATTGAGCTGATGTGCAAATCCAGGGTGCTCCTTCTGTGGTCCCTTCTGATGGGGGTCCCTTTCCAGAACTGTAGTTTGGATTCAGGCAGAGGGTCTAGAGGGCCCTAGCCCTGACTGCCTCTCTGTCTGGGAGAGGGTTCCGGGACACAAGTGCCATGGCCCTCGGGATTCCTTGCTGAGCCCAGCCCCAGCTGCACCCTCCTTACTGCAGCCAGATGGGGTTTCACACCCGCTTCCATCAGAGGCTGCGTATCCTTGGCCTCAGAGCCTCAGGTGGCTCTTCTGAGAGATAAGAATAATGCCTGCTACCAAGGTAAGGCATCTTGGCACATAGCAGATGCTAAGTTAATTGTTAATATTATACCTTTTTCACTCTGGGGTGGGTGATGAGGGCTCTGGGTGCATCAAAGGTGGCTGTCCCCAGCCCCCCTCCCCCAGTAAATGTGGCCTTGAGAGTCCCCAAGGGAACACACAGGACACATGGGGGCCTCAGGGCTGGACTGGCTTCTCGAGGCTCTGACCATTTTCCGTCTTCTCTTTCTTCATGAGCTACAATAATTTAACAACCTCAGGAGAGAAAAGATAGCTGGGGGAGCAAATGTGGACTCACTGAAATTAAAGTTAAATTGGAATAAATTAAATTAAATGGCAACTTTCTGGTGCTCATCTCTCAGGCCAAATTATTGTGGAGTGTTTCTGGCTGCAGAGGAGAGGGCTTTGGCGGTGGATTCTGGCACTTCCTGGCGGCTCCCCCAGACGTGTGGGGTGGCCCCGGGGAGGCGACTGCCTTTGGCAACTTCTTCTAGCTCAGGGAGGAAATAGCGGGGAGCACAGGCAGCTGGAGCCTTAAGCTGGCCGTGCCCACCTCCGCCTCTCCACGCTTCCTGCTTCTACCATGAAGCCACCGGTGCGGTGAGGCATGACCACACGACTGGCAATCCCCAGCTCCGGGCCCCTTGGCTTAAGGAGGTGCAACCCTGATTGGCAGCCATGGGGCTTAGAGCACCCACTAGGTTCACAATGATCGTGACCCCTTGGGCTTCTAAGGCCTAAGTTATAGTTGGGGGAGGTGGGAGTCCCAGCTGCCCTGGCTGCCCCATCTCTTCTAGGGCGCCCTGCACGCTTCAGGCCAAAGGAAACCAGATTCCAGGCCAGGCTGGGGCTCATGGGCTGTGCTTCCTTCAGCTTCCCATCCAATTCCCCCAGGGTTCAAAGAAGAAAATTCGCCACAAGCACAGAATTCTTTCAAGTCCCAGTTTTTAAATTTATGTGCACGTTGCCTTCTGCTCGGTAATGTATTCATGTTGATTTTAATGTGTAATGTTTGACACTATTTACCAATGAGTAAAACCGACATGCCTGGAGGCTGTGCCCCTTTATCCTGGATCTTCCAGGAGGCCCTGGCATGAGGCCTGACAGCCCCTGAGTGAAAATCAACCACAGGGTCTGCTGCGCTTCTACCCCGCACCCTGCCCCACCCTCCCCAGCCCCCAGGCTGGACTCCTAGAAGGTAGGAAAATTCCAGTGTTACAACAACGTGGGTGAACCTTGAAGACAGTGTGCTAAGTGAAATAAGCTGGTCACAAAAGAACAAATACTGTGGGATTCCACTCAGATGAGGTGCTTAGATTAGTGAAATTCACAGACAAGGAAAGTAGAATTGTGCTTACCAGGGGCCGGGGTCGGGAGAGGAATGAGGACGTAGTGTTTAATGGGTATAGAGTTTCAGTTTTGCAAGATGAAAAATAGTTCTGGAGGTGGAGGGTGGTGATGGTTGCACAACAACATGAATTACTTAATGCCACTGAACTGCATGCTTGGAAGTGGTCGAGATGGCACATTTTACATTATATTTCTTTTACCACAATTTAAGAGACAAACAAACAAGGCCATCAAGGGGCAGAGGTGGCCTGGCGTGTTTACCCACCCAGGGTCTCAATGGGGGGCAGGGCCAGGGTCAGGGTCAGGGGCTGACCCTCCTTTTCTTGAAGAAGACCCGGACCTGCCCTAGTCCCTAAGGAGGTGGCAGTAGATGCAGTAGATGTGGCTCTCTGGTCACCTGGGCTGTCCCCAACATCGGGGCTGGAAGAAGCCCTGGAGAACAGTCATCCCAATCTCTGCATTTTACTGATGAGGAAACTGAGGCCAGGAAAGAGGAGCCACCTCTCGAAGTCACACAGACAGCAATGGCCAGCTTAGAGGGCTGATTTCTCTCTTCTGGTGATCCAGTGGCTATGAAAGGCCAGAATAGGTCACGGAAAGCCATTCCTTGCAGCACCAGCCCCTCGTCACTAACCCCTGGCCCCTCTTCTAAAAGAGCACCAATAACCTTTGCCCCTCCTTAGGCTGCAAGCAGGCTGATTAACTAACCCTTGTTAAGGGCTCAGGCACAGGCTAATGGGCAGTAGGTATTCTCATTATTATTTTTAATCAGACTATGCAATTTTATAGCTCCTGTCACCCAAGGCTATTGCGTGTCTCTGTGTCTCTGGAAGTTAATTAAGACTGCCAAGGATGGGCTTACAGAGGGGTAGGAGGCCCAGGGCTGGGTTGTGGGAGAGTGCAGAGATCCTGATTCCCCTCGGGGCCCCCCTTAAGGGGCAGATGTGAGAGGGTTGGCAGAGGGTGGGTCAGCCTGTGCTGAGCCCCAGGGTCACCTGACAGAGCCCACCGCAGGGAGGCAGGGAATGAGCTGCAGCACTCATAGTGGCCCCAGGTTCCAGTCTCTGACTCTCTCTCACAGAGAGCATCTGGGCTATGTGAGCTTAGGAAAGTGCGCTCCTGAAGGGCATCCCAGTGACTGGGTAGCCTCGCTCTGCTTCTGTTGCCCAGGCTGGAGTGCAGTGGCCCCATCAGGGTTCGTTGCAGTCTCCATCTCCTGGGCTCTGCTTCCCAAATAGCTGGGATTACAGGAATGCACCACCATGCCCAGATAATATTGATTGATTGATTGATTGATTGACTGATTGAGACAAGGTCTTGCTGTATCACCCAGGCGAAAGTGCATTGGTGCAATTATAGCACGCTGCCACCTCAAATTCCTGGGCTCAAGGGGTCCTCCCACCTCAGCCTCCCAAAGAGCTGGGAATACAAGCATGAGCCACCATGCCCAGTCTGTGCAGCCTCTTAGGACACGCCTTATCACATCACACGTCTCTAAAGATCATACTTCATAGCTCTGCCTACTCTGGGATCAGAAAGATCCAGACTTCCCATGGGAGAGCTGGAAGGAGGCTTTTTTGAAGACAGCAAAAGGATTCATTGAAAACTACAGGAATGAGACCTCTATATGGTTTGCTATGAACTAAACACAATTATTCACAACAAACTATGGACAATATATAAATTAGCCTGATATAAACTTATGTTTTTTATGATTTTTAAGTTTGAATTCATTTCAATTACAAATTAATATATCAATACATGAATCTATTCACCTTTAAAATTATCAAAAATAAATCTAAAGTCTCCATTAACCCAACAGTTTTGTCCCTCTCCTATCTCCAGAGGTAGACCACTATTATGATTTTGGTGTGGATCCAAAAGATTAAAAAGAAATTTTGAAATTCATTAGATATACCCACAGAAAATAGATAGTATTGTTTGGGGTATGTGTTTTTAAAATAATGTAAATGGTATGCATATTCTGCAACTGTTTTCTTTTTTAACTTAATGATTTTTTTTTTTTTAACATCTTAGATTAAAAGATTTTAGACAGATTTAAACCAGGTCCATTCCTTTTGGAATGAGTTGCAGCAGAGTCTTCTGTCCTAAAAATATATCACATTTTGCTTATCCATTCCACAATTTTGCTATTTCAAAAATACTTCAATGATCATTCCTCAGCATGGTTCCCCATAAACGTGTGTGTGTATTTGTTTAGTGCTGACACACAGAAGCTTAATCACTAGGTTATAGGAAATGCACATTTTCTGCTTTGAGTAGATACGATCAAATCACTCTCAAGAGTGGCTGCACCAATTCACACACTTCCCCAGCAGTTACATGAGCATGCTCATTTCCACACGCCTCAGTACCACTCGATGTTAATAAATAATTTATTTTTTGTCAAGCTGATGATTAAAAATAGTATCTCCTAGGAGTTTTGATTTGCATTTCCTTGATCACTCTTGGGTTTGAGCATCTTTTCATGTGTTTATTGGCCATTTATATTTTCTCTTTTGTGAATTACACATTAATATCCATTGCTCATTTCTTTTCTCTTGGGTCATTTTTTTTCCCTATTGATTTGTAAATGCTCTACAAATGATGAATTTCAGTTCCTTTTCTGTACACTTAAAATGTTTGTCACCAGCCACCAGTTAAAAGGCTATGTTGATTGTCTTTTAAATGTGTTTATAGTATTTTGTGCCCTGTACAAATTTTTAATTTTGATTTGTAAAATTTTCTTTATGATTTTTAGACCTTGTGTCTTGTTTAAATAAGCCCCTCTTGGCTGGGCGCAGTGGCTCACTCCTGTAATCCCAGCACTTTGAGGGGGTGAGGCAGGCGGATCACCTGAGGTCTGGAGTTCAAGACCAGCCTGACCAACATGGTGAAACCTACTAAAAATGCAAAAATTAGCTTGGCATGGTGGAACATTCCTGTAATCCTAGCTACTCATAAGGTTCAGGCAGGAGAATTGCTTGAACCTGGGAAGCAGAGGTTGCAATAAGCCAACATCACACCACCGCACTCTAGTCTGGGTGACAAAGTGAGACTCCATCACAAAGTCAATAAATAAATAAATAAATAAATAAATAAGCCCTCTCTACCCCAAAGTGAAAAAAGCCGGTCTTCTTAATTTATTCTAATAATTTTAAAGCACTTCTTTTTTACATTTAGGTCTTTAATTCATCTGGAGTATACTTTTGTGGCAATAGTGTCTCAGAAATAACTACATTTCCTAGTCTCCTTTGAAGCTAGGGACTCCCATGTGACCTAGCTCTGGCCTAGAAAAAGGAAGGCGTCTATGGGGGAAATTTCTGGGAAAGTTTTTCTGCTATAGGCACTGCCCCTTCCTTTTCCTAATTTCCCTCTGTCACTTCCTGGAATGTGGGTGTGTTATTCTTCAGTAAGAATTTCAGAATTTGTGTGTCAAGTGTCATGAAAAATCTTATTGAAAGTTTTATTGGGATTTGTATCAGCTTTTAGTAACAGAGGCAAACAGACACTTAATATAATAGGATTTTTTATTTTGTATAGCAGGTAAATCTAAAGGGATGCAGACCAGAGCTAATGCAAAGACCCCATGGTGTCCACAAGTAACTGAGCTTCTTTCTTTTTTCTCTACTTTTGTCAGTATTTGGCTTTTATCTTCTTGGACCCAATATATACTGGGCACAGCATCTTAATAGCAACGTAAACTCTAAAATAAACCTAATAAAAAATGTACAAGACCTATAATGGAGTCTTCCCATCCATGAACATGATATAGTTTATATTTATTCAACTCTTTTCTTGCATATTCTTTTGGAACAACCCTACCTGGTTATTGATTGATTAGTAATTTTGTATTTGTGTGTATAAGTGGAAGTGGCTGTAGTTTTCCCTCTTGTGCTGTCCATGTCGACTTTTAGGATCACAGTGATACTGTTATCAGAAAATTAGATTAAGACTTTCCCATATCTTTTCTGTATAAACTGAAAGTTTATCCAAAATGAGTATTATGTAATAATTTAAAAGTTTGGGCCAGGCATAGTGGCTCACACCTATAATTGCAACACTTTGAGAGACCAAGGCAGGAGGATTGCTTGAGGGGCCAGGAGTTCAAGACCAGCTTGGGCAACATAGCAAGACCCTGCCTCTAAAATAAATAAACAGGCCAGGTGTGGTGGCTCACACCTGTAATCCCAGGAATTTGGGAGGCTGAGGCAGGAGACTCATGGGAGCCCAGGAGTTCAATCCCACTCTGGGCAACAAAGCAAGAACCCATCTCTAAAAAAAAATTTTTTTAATCTAAAATGAATGAATAAATCAGTAAAAAGCTTCATAGAACTTACCTCAATATACCCTCTGGTCTGGTACTGTCTTAGCTGGGCAGCTATTATAAAATGCCATAAACTGGGCAGCTTATAAACAACAGAAATTTATTTCTCATAGTTCTAGAGGCTGGGAAGTCCAAGATCGAGGCACCAGTAGATTTAGTATCTGGTGAGGGTCTGCTTCCTCATAAATAGCACCTTTGATGAGTTGGAATAGAAGCAAGCTAGCTTCTCACATGGTAGATGGAGCAAGCTAGCTCTCTGGGATATCTAATGCCATTCATGAGAGCTCCACTCCTGTGACTTAATTACCTCCCAAAGGCCCCCTTCTTTTTTTTTTTTGAGATAGAGTTTCACTCTTGTTGCCAGGCTGGGGTGCAATGGTGTGATCTCGGCTCACCGTAACCTCCGCCTCCCAGGTTCAAGTGATTCTCCTGCCTCAGCCTCCTGCGTAGCTGGAATTACAGGCATCTGCCACCATGCCCAGCTAATTTTGTATTTTTACTAGAGATGGAGTTTCTCCATGTTGATCAGGCTAGTCTCGAACTCCCGAACTCAGGTGATCCACCTGCCTCAGCCTCCCAAAGTGCTGGGATTATATGTGTGAACCACCGCACCCAGCCCAGGCCCCCCTTTTAATACCATCATGTTGGGGGTTCAGATTTCAACCTATGAATTTTCGGAGAGACACAAGCGTTCTGTCTATTGCAGATAGTTTTTGAATTTGGTCGCTGACCATAAGTTTGGATTTTTCCATGTTTCTTAGCCTATTCAGGTATTTTACTTCTTCTTGATTCTATTTTTAAATTTATTTTTGTGTAGGTTTTCACATTTTTTGGTAGAAAATTGTGTATTCTTTATATTTTCGTGGTCACTTCTGTCTGCAGATATACTCATTTTTGATTCCTGATGCTGTTTGTTCAGCCTTCTCATTTTTCTCTTTATTATACTTATCCAAGGTTTGTCTATATTGATAATGTTTTAAAGAACCATGTTTTACTTTTGTTCAGCAACTCTTCTGCTGTTTTTCTTTCCTTACATCTTGCTTTTATCATTATTCTTTCTACTTTTTTATTACGTTTTTCTTTCTCTAGCTTAATTTAAAAGCACAGTTTCTTTCTTTTTAGTCTTTCTGATTTTCTAATAAATGTATTAAGACTATAATTTTTTTCTCTGAGTACAATTTTGGCTACCTCCTACAAGTTATGTAGTGCTCTCATTTTTATTCAGTTATAAATCATTTATAATTTTCATTTTTGCCTGTTTCTTAACAAAAGTTATTTAGAGGTTGTAATTCTTGCCATCTTGAAATCCATTTTGGTTGATACTAACATTGCTAATTCTGGCTTTCTTTCCAATAGATCTAATTGTGTCAATCTCACTTAGGTCCCCTGTTCCTCTCAACTTGTAGGGCTGTGGAATGGACCTGTTTTCTACCTAAGCTCTCATATGCATTGTCTCCTGATATGGTTTGGCTTTGTGTCCCCACCCAAACCTTATCTCGAATTGTAATCCCCAAGTGTTGAGGAAGGGTCCTGGTGGGAGGATCTGGTGATCGGATCATGGGGGCAGTTTCCTCCATGCTGTTCTCACAAGAGCCAGTGAGTTCCCACGAGATCTGGTGGTTTTATAAGAGGCTCTTCCTCCTTTGCTCTGTCTCCTGCCACCTTGTGAAGAAGGTGCTTGCTTCCCCTTTGCCTTCCGTCATGATTGTAAGTTTCCTGAGGCCTCCCGAGCCATATGGAACTGTGAGTCAATTAAACCTCTTCCCTTTATGAAATACCCAGTCTCAGGGAAGTTCTTTATACCAGTGTGAAAATGGACTAATGCATCTCCCCTGAGACAAATACCCAAATTCTTCCTGTCTGACCCAAAGTGCAGTGTATGTGTGTGTGCACGTGTGTGCACTCGCATTCTGGCAGCTTCAACCAATCTCCAGTCAGGGGTCCCTGGGTCTTTCCCTCCAGAATCCACCTCCTCTGGTCCTGAAGTTCCTTCTGGTACTGGGAAACATCCCAGGATATGTTTCTAACTGTGTTGACTCAGCTTGTCCTTTCAATATCTAGATTCAAGTCTTCTCTTATTTCAGGAAAATTTTTTTCAATTATATTTTAAATATCTTTTTCAGTTTCATTGTTTTGGTTTTCTCCTCTGGGGATTATAATTACGCAATGTTTGCCTATCTTATACATCTGTCATTTTCTCTCTAGTTTAAAAAATCACTTTGTTTTATTTTCTCATTTAAGGGTGTCTGTTCTCCTTTGTATTCTTTTGCCCCTGAGTCTTAAGTTCTGAAATGATTCTTGTCATTTCTATTATGGGAACTGGAAGTGTGATTTACATTTTAACAGGATCATTCTGGCTGCTGTGTGGCGAATGGAGCATTTGGGAGCAAGAGAGGAACCAGGGAGGCTGGGTAGGAGACTCTTTCAGATGCCCTAAGAAAACTTGGTGGCTTGGACTGGAGAGTAATGATGAATATTGTGAGAAGTAGTGATTTAGGGATGTGTTTCGAAGGTGTGACTGCAAGAATATGCCATTGAATTAGATATAAGGTTTAGAGAGAGAAATCAAGCAACTGGGACACTAGATGGAAGAAGCTGTCATTTTCTTTAATGGGAAGCATTGGGGGAGGAGCAGCTTTGAGAGAAAAAGTGGAGTTTGGTTTTGGATATGTTAACTTTGGGTTTCCTATTAGACATGCAGTTAGAGAAGGCAATTGGATGTTGGAGTCTGGAGGCAGGGTGGAGGTTAGGGCTGGAGATAATTTAGAAGTCCTCCGCATATGATATTTAAAGTCTCCAGACTGGAAGAGATCACTTAGAAAGTGAGGGAGGACAGAGAGGAGAAGAGGTCTGAGCATGAGTCCTGGAGCCTTTCAGCACTTCAAGGTTATGAAGATGAGGGGGATCCAGCACAGAAGACTTAGAAGCAACAGCCAGCAGAGTAGACACAGCAGGGGAGGGTAGACAGTTGCACCCAGGGCTGCTGCAGGGCAAATAGGCAGGACTGGGAGAAGGGGCCGTGGGAAAGTGGTTGGTGAACTTGTATTGTTTCCTGATTTGAGGGGATTCAAGAAAAAAATGAACCTTCCCCTTCTGCCTCCCCTCCCCTCCCCTTCCCTTCCCTCCTTCTCCCTTTTCTCCCTGAATTATTCAGTCCAAAAGCCATTGGGTAGGGCTGGTTCAGGTAGGTACCTATGGCTAGGAGTTGGGTGGGGCAGCCTGGTACCGGATGTTGGAGTGTGAGTGAGTAAAGAGGGCATCTGTGTGTTTGTGTGTGATGGTAGCATCAGTAGATTGGTCACAGATGGAGACTGATCAAAAAAGCTAGTATAGTGAGGATAGTGGGGTTTGTGCTTCTCACTGGTGGGAAAAAAAGAGTTATAAATACCAAAAGTGGAAAATTAGAAAGAATCCTACGATGTTCAACTGGAATTGGACCCGGCAGTATAAACTAATGGCTACACACACACAGACACACACACACACACACACACACACACACACACGGAGAGAGAGATGATAGATAGATAGATAGATAGATAGATAGATAGATAGATAGATAGATAATACATAGATAGATAGATAGATAGATAGATAGATAGATAGAGAAATCGAGATGAAAATCTGTGGAGAGAGAGAAATTTTCTCACTGTCCACTGAGGGCCTGGGAGCAGCACCATCCAATGCAAGGAGCATGCTGAACACTCAGATCTTGGCCCCTAAACACCACTGCCCCCTAAAAGGAACCAGGTTCCTGGAGAAATGGCTGATTCCGAGGCTAAACCAGAAACAGTACAAGATAAGTCTGGAATATCTTGTACCAGAAAGTAGGGAAGGGCTCAGGGACATAGAGAGCCAGAGCGCCTGAATGGGCTCTCATAGGGCTCTCACATGCCAAATGTGGGAATATTTGAGCATCAAATTAAATAACAATAACAGATTATAACCCAGTAAATAAAGTGGAATCCATGAGCCTATACTGAGAGAAGCAGGGGCAGGTAGAGAGAGACAGAGAGAGAGAGAGACACAATGACAAAGCTTTTTCTTATAATAGAATGCCAACTAATAAATATAGAAGAAACAATGAAATTAGAAAAGTTGGCAGCCCTCATAGTAATAACTTACTCAGCCAAGAAACATCAATGGATTCTAAAACTAGTAAGTGGAAGTTTGAAGAATAACAGGATATTACAGAGCTTCAAAATACTTATTGATTACCACAGGGAGAGAGGCTTTCAGTGGTGAAACCTGGCAGTCGATACTTCAATCAACTAATCAAGGCTAACAACGTCACTATTGGACAAATTGAAATCATGTACCACCTGCCAGGACTCAATGAGGAACACCAGCATCACTTCTGTGATACTCCTGCCAGAGACGCATCGCCTGAATTGGGTTCACTCTACAAAATATCTGGCCTGTAATCTTGAAAAATATCAAGATCATGAAATTCAAGGAAAAACTGAGGGACTGTTCTAGACCGAAGGAAACGTGATGTGAAAACTAAGCAAAACATTATGATCTTGAATTGGGTCCTTTTGGTAGCAAAGACATTATTGAGAAAATTGGTGAAACTTGATTGGCAGTGCAAATTAGGTGGCAGAGATGTAGCTATGTTAATTTCCTCACTTTGCTAGTGTGTTGTAGGAGAATGTCCTTATTTGTAGCAAATGTACATTAAAGTATTCTCAAGTGATAGGGCAACATGTCAGCAACCTATTCTCAAACAGTACAAGGAAAAGAACGTTTTTAATACTGTTCTTGCACCTTTTCAAGTTTAAAATATTTTAAAACGAAAAGAATAAAACAAAAAAACAAATACACAAAAAAAGATGGACGAGGAAGCCCAGAGACAATTCCAGGAATCGGGTTGGCTGGGTTTCTTCAAATGCCAGTGAGATGAGAAATAAAAAGGCAGGCTGGATGGGGAGAGGCTGATGTAGACTAACAAGATTCATACCAGTATAGATCCCGATTCCAACAAACCAGCCCTGGAAAGACATTTTAAAGATAATCAGGGAAATCTGAATATGAACTGGCTATGAGATATTACCAAGTATTCTTGCTAAATTCTAAGTGTGAAAAAGCCATTGTGATTATGTAAAAACACGTGGGGGTATTTTTCAGATGCATATTGAAGCACGTGGGAATAAAATGACATGAGGTCTGACATTGGCTTTAAAATATTTGACAGAAAAGGGAGAGACACAACAAATAGAGAAAGACCTTTGATAATTATTGAATCTGGATTATAAGTGTTAGTCAGCTCAGGCTGTTGGAGTGACTTTAAGATTTCTCAGTGTGCAGACTGGAAGTCCAAGATCAAGGTGCCAGCAGGTTTGTTTTCTCCTGAGGTGTGTCCACTTCAGGACAGCCTCCTGGCTGTGTCCTCACAGTCCTCCCTCAGTCTGTATTGTCTGTGGTTCTAATCTCTTTTTCTAAGGACACTAGTCCTATTGAATTGGGCCCACTCATATGACCTCATTTTACCTTAATTACCTGTTTGAACGCCCTGTCTCCAAATAAAGTCACATTCTTAGGTTCTGAGGGTTAGGACTTCAACATGAATTTTAGGGGCTATGGTTTAACCTATAACAGGTGTATGGGGGTTATTATAGTCTCTCATTTTGATGAATGTTTTTCATAATAAAGATTTTCATAATAGGCCAGGCACGGTGGCTCACACCTGTAATCCCAGCACTTTGGGAGGCCGAGGAGGGCAGATCACCTGAGGTCAGGGGTTCGAGACCAGCCTGACCAACATGGTGAAACCCCATCTCTAGTAAAAATACACACACACACGCACATGCACACACACACTAGCCAGGCGTGGCGGTGAGCGCCTGTAGTCCCAGCTACTCAGGAGGCTGAGGCAGGAGAATCACTTAAGCCCAGGAGGCAGAGGTTGCAGTGAGCCAAGAGCATGCCATTGCACTCCAGCCTGGGAGACAGAGCAAGACTCCATCTCAAAAAAAAAAAAAAATTGTAATAAAAATAAATGCAGAAAGAGTAAGTTGAGACAGCCACCGTAGACGGCTCTTTTGAGGAGTTTTGCTACAGAAAACATCAGAGAAATGGGATCATGCCTGGAGGTGAATGGAATATGGGGACAAGGGAGTTTTTGTTTTTTCTTTTAAAATGGTTGTTATTGAGGCATATTAGTATGCTAATAAGGAGAATCCAGGACAGAGAAAATAAGTATGCACAATGAAAGAGAGGGAATAATAGCAGGTGGAAGTCCTTAGTTGGCAAGAGAGCATGGGGTATGGGTAAAAAATGGAGGTGCCACCCTGTCTCTGCCAGGGGCTCTGTCGAGGCGGCTGTGAGAGTGAGGAAATCCTCTTCCAACCAATGATGTTCCTCAGTGAAAAAGGAAGGGCATTCCAGGTCTATATTTTATCATAAAAAAAAAAAGAGAGACAGGAACAAGGGCATCTGTCAGTGAAGAGTGAGGGAGTGCCAGAGATTTTAGGAGAGGAGAGAAGATGAGAAATGCTCAACGAGGAAGAGGTGGAGAGTGAACTGAACGCAGAAGCAATGCCAGAAATCAGCCGGCCCCTTTGGAGGGCTGCCTTCATGAAATTAAAGGCCTTAGTGCCAGGCGGGGCGCCTCATGTCTGTAATCCCAGCACTTTTGGAGGCCGAGGGGAGCGGATTACCTGAGATCAGGAGTTTGAGACCAGCCTGGCCAACAAGGTGAAACCTGGTCTCTACTAAAAGTACAAAAATTAGCCAGGCGTGGCGGTGGGCGTCTGTGTCCCAACTACTCAGGAGGCTGAGGCAGGAGAATCGCTTGAACCCAGGAGGCAGAGGTTGCAGTGAGCTGAGATCGGGCCATTCCACTCCACCCGGGTGACAAGAGCGAAACTCCGTCTCAAAAAAAAAAAAAAAAAAGAAGAAGAAGAAGAAGAAGTGCCCACAGTCAGCTCTCTTCAGTGGCTCAGGAGGATGTGGAAGACGCGAAGCTCTGGATTTAATCCAAGTTGGAGTTTGGTTAGGAAAATACAATGAGAGGGCGGAACACCGACAGTGAAGGATGTATGCAAGGGAGTGATTAGAAACATGTGGGTCAGAACACCAGCGGGAGCTTGATGAAAATATAGGAGGTGGTGGTGGTCGAGTGGGATGGTTGAAATGTAAACTTTGGAGGGATGTGGGAATTGAGGACAACGTCTACGATATGACAGTGGAGCGGCTACGGCGCGGGGGTGGAAATCACTGGAGAAGAGGCCAGGGATCAAGGGGTGGAAGAGCTGGATGGATTGTCTACGTGAATTTCAGAGCCTGTTATTTTGGCAGGTACCTTTCTAATTTTCTAAATTCTTGTGCCCCTTTCAAAAGCATTCTGTTCTTGTTCTGTGGGTATAAAATTTTCTGAATCTAAGGATATTAGAGTCTCTCTCTCTCTCTCTCTCTCTCCACACACACACACACACACACACACTTTTGTTTTTCAAATCATCTTTTTCTTTGAAGTTGATTGCACTCCTGGTTTATCTAGATCATTCTCATTTGATGAAACACCGTGGTGAAAATCCTCCTACCTAGAGCTTCGCCCTCATCATTGTTATCCACGGGGCCAGTCTTTAAAGGCCAGGTGCCGGCCCTTTCCCCTCTCCTGGGAAATCACGCCGGCGCTGATCCTCCTAGGAGAGGGGAGAGGGGAGAGAATATGAATGAGACCTTGAAAGCAGAAGCCTCACTTTAGGGTCATATTTGGAAAAGCCCCTGTCTTCAGCGGCCACAAAAGCTCCCCCGGGACCTCCTCAAGCCAGGAGCAGACTGTGAGAGGTTTTCCTGGAATGCGGGGTCTGGGTCTCCCCCACCCCCGTTTCCATCTCCCGCCTGCACCGCCTGGAGCCCGGGAGGAGTTCCCAGGGACCTGGAAACAGCGGCGGGAGCGCGGGAGGGACGAGCTGGGGGTCTGGGTCAAAAGAAGGATGAAGGGGGGAGGCTTCTAGAGCGTGG
>NW_012105364.1:6871176-6877432 GCF_000951045.1 Mandrillus leucophaeus | reverse complement strand
AACATCACACAGAATCCTGCGCTTAGAGGCCCCTCCTCTGGGTTCTTGCAAACATATTGGTCAACTAATATGTCCCTGGCACATGCCAAATGCTACAGCTGCAGGAATTCCTGACTTACCTTTCTTTCTGCCTTTCGTGCTCTTCCCCAGATAGCTGCATGGCTCTATTACTTCCTTCCAGTCTCTGCTCAAATGAACCCCTACCCCTGCAAACCTTGTCCCCTTATTCTGCTTTATTTTTTCCATAGCACGTATTACCACCTGCCAAATTGATTTATTTATTGTTTATCCTTCCCCATTAATATTTAAACCCCACAAAGGCAGGGACAATGATTTATTTAAAAATCTAGTTCTAGATTAGGGGTCCTGGAAGTACCAGCTAGAGATGATAACAGCAAAATATGCCAAAAAGAGACAGATGGACATAGAAAGAAAGAGAAAAAAGCCTAAACAAACGATTGAAACCTCCCACTGAAAATTATAAAATACATGAGGAATTCTAATGCTAAGAAAGACAAACAAAATCTACAATCAGAAGATGAATTCACTGCAGATAACATTAATTTTGTAGAATAGTTTGACAAATATTGTAAGTAAATGTGTTTGAGCAGCTCAAGGAAACGACTGAAGGAACAACTTCTATTAAATAAAAAAAAAGAACAAGACATTCAAATAGGCAGAAATGAACCAGGAAGTGGATATCTTAGAAATAAAATAAGTATTGGCTGTTGAAAAAAAAAGTTACAGGATGAATTCCAAAATAGAACCAAAGAGTATATTAGTAAACTTGAAGATGGTAAAAAAAGAATTAGCTTAGAATGCAGCACAGACTGATGAAGAGACTAAAATAAGAACAAATTAAGACACATGAATGATTGATTAAAATAGACTCTGATGTATGAAAATAGGAATCTCAGAAGAAGAGAATGGAGAAATAATATTTGGAACAATAAAGCTAAGAATTTCCTGGATTGAAAAGGATATGAATTATTTGATTATAAGTGCACTTAAGGTGCCAAGCAAGGTAAATAAAAATAAGTCTACACCTAAGCACATTGTCTGCAACTGCAGAACATAAAGGATAACAAGACAATAGTGGAAGATATCAAAAAGAAAAGATAAAATCCACCTAAAGGCATGTCTATTAGACTGTTGGCCTACTCCTCATAAGCAATGGAATAATATCTTTAAAGCCCTGAGTTTATGTGCAGCTAAATTATCATTCAGGAACAAAGGCGAAATAGAGATATTTTCAGACATACAAAGACTAAGAGGATCTACCTCCCACAGATGTTCACTACAAGAAGTAATTCAGCAAGAAGAGAAATGAACCCAGAGAGAGGATGTGGAATGTGATAAACAATGGTAAGCATAGACATTGATAAAATGTTAGTAAATTTAACTAATTTCCAACTTTAAAAAGAAAGATTTTGTGACTTAAAGAAGGTAAAATGAAAATTCTGAAAATTCAATATAAGCATAGGGAGGGGTGGTGTTCTGTTGGTGATTAAAGTAAATGAATGGACTTGTATTTGGGAGGAGAATAGAAATACTAATTTTTTGACAGTGTCAGAATAGTTTATAGTGAAGCGTGCATATTAAAAATGTAAAAGTAATTGTTAAAGGAAAAGAAACACAATCCTTTCAAATCAGCAGAAGAAATGCAAAAAGCTTGATCAATCCAATAGAAGGCGAGAAAGAAGAAAAAAGAAGCAAAGAAAAAGGATGTAAACATATATGACAAAATAAGCTCGTAGAAATGAGTCCAAATAATCAGTAATCAAATTAAATAAAAACTGATAAAATTCACTAGATTGAATTTTTTTAAACCCATCTATATACTGTTTATAAGTAACATGCTTAAAACAAAGTCATGAAATATAATTGAAATTAAAGACATGGAAAAGATATATCATAAAAAATACAAAACAAAGGAAGTTAATATAGCAATACTGATATCAGACAAAGTTGGATTTTTGTTGTTGTTGTTGTTGTTATTGTTTTTGAGACAGGGTCTCTTTCTGTCACCCATGTTGGAGTACAATGGCATGATCATGGCTCACTGCAGCCTTGGCCTCCCAGGCTCAAGCAATCCTCCCACCTCAGCCTCCTGAATAGCTAGGACTACAGGTGTGTGCCACCACAATGGCTAATTTAAAAAGAATGTTTCTGTAGAGACAGAGTCTCACCATGTTGCCCAGTTCACCATGTTGAACTCCTAAACTCAAGCCACCTGCCTGCTTCAGTCTTCCAAAGTGTTGAGATAACAGGTGTGAGCCACTGTCTGAGCCAATTACATTTTTAAATAATTTTAAATGTAGTAAAAATAAACCAAACAAACAAATACTGATATATTTTGGCTCTGTGTCCCCACTTAAATCTCATCTTGACTTGTAATCCCCAGGTGTGGAGGGAGCAACCTGGTGGGAGGTAACTGGATCATGGGGGCGGTTTCCCATATGCTATTATCTTGATAGTGAGTGCACACAAGATCTGATGCTTTAAAAGTGTTTGGCAGTTCCCCCCCTTGTCTTTCTTTCTCTCCCTCCCTGCCTCTCTCCCTCCCTCTCTCTTTCCTTTCCCTTCTCCCTCTCTCCTACCACCTTCTGAAGAAGGTACTTGCTTCTCCTTTGCCTACGCTCATGATTGTAAGTTTTCTGAGGCATCCCCAGCAATGTGGAACTATGAGTCAATTAAACCTCCTTTCTTTATAAATTACCCAGTCTCAAGTAGTATCTTTATAGCAACATGGGAACAGACTAATACAAATACAGTTTTCACATTTTGGGAACCTTAAAGTAATTTACAGTTTGAAGAAGAAATCCAATGAAATGTACAAAGTATTTATAACTGAATAACAATGAGAGTTCTACATATCAAAACTTATGGAATGCAGTTAAAGCAGTGCATAATGATAAATTTATCATCTTAAATTTATTAAGGAACAAAACAAAATAATAATAATTGAGCTAAGCATTCACTTCAAAGAGCTGGAAAAAACCAACAATTAAAAAAATGGAAGGAAATAATAAAGACGTAGAGTAGAGATTAGTGAAATAGAAAACAAATAATAGAAAAGATTAACAACATAAAATCAGATTGAGGAATAAAAGTCATAAGTTATATTAAGAATGAAAAGGAGTATTAGTATTACTACAGATAAAGGTAAAACTAAAAACTCATCAGATTAGCCAAGTATATAACAGTCTAGAATTAAAAACTACTTTCCCCAGACTCCCTTGCAGTTAGGCGGGGGTCCCATGAATCTGTTCTGGCCAGTGGGATGTAAATAGAAATGATGCATAAAACTTCTATAAAGTCCTTAGGGGAATGCGGAGGGATGCCCTTCCCTTTCCTTTTTCTCATTCCTGCGTCCTGGAATGCAGACTTGCTGGCTAACGTTAGAGCAGCCATTTTGGACCATGAGATGTGAGCCTCATATTGAAGATGGAGGAGAAAGAATGGAGAGGGTCCAAGTCCCTAAGGATTTAGGAACTTGCACTTCAGCTTGGGACTGCTGATAAAAATAAACTTGAGCCCAGTGTGGTGGTTGCACACCTGTAGTCCCAGCTACTCAGCAGCTGAGGCTGAGGCAAGAGGATCACTTGAGCCCAGGAGTTCAAGGCTGTAGTATGCAGTGTTTGTGCCTACAAATAGCTAGTGCATCCCAGTCTGGGCAGCATGGCAAGACCCCATATCTATAAATAAATAAACTTCTAACTTGTTTAAACTGCTCTTTTGTGCTATTTTCTGTTACTTATAATCAAAACATAAACTTGTGTAACGAAACTGGCAAAAAGGATCTATCAAAAAACTTGTGGCAAACACAGCATAGGAGGCCCTTTGGAATCATTCCTATAGAAATCAGAACCAAGACAAAAATTCCTGCTAGCACATTTACTCAGAATTGCATGTGAGAGCCTATGCAATATGACAAAAAAGAAAAAGAGCAAGAAAAGATGTAAGAATAGAAAGAAAGAGAAAACACTGTTCTTAGTTGCAGATGTGATGATTTTCTACATAAAAAATATACGCTTTCAGGCAAAGACGATGAATTGAATGCATGAATCTAATTTTTTTTCCTCCTGATAGTCCACTAAAATTACAGCAAAGGGATTTTAAAATATAGACATAACTCTACAAGGACAAGAAAAACAGGAGAGAAGTTACCAGCAATAATATTTTAGAAACTGGGAAGCAGATGGGAAAGAAGTTGCTGACTTAGCAGGTCCAAGAACGCCATATCCCAAGCTGACAGTGGTTAAGTAGGACACCACCTGACCTACCCAGCGGCATCCTCACAGCCTCTGCCACTGCTGGGACGGGATCTGATGGATGGGGATAAATAGGGATAACTAGTTGAAAGCAGTTAGACCCAGGATCTCAGCCCTCCCCTAGTTTTACACTGCAAAGCAATGCCCTCTCCCACCCTGGCAGAAGCTGGGGGGATTATTTTTCTGTACTGAGAAATCCAGGTATGGAGACTGTATCCAAGAAAGAGGGAATTGTTAATATATGCTTCCCGAATGCTGAAACTGTCTGGCGTTCTTTGCTATTAGGTTTCCAAAAAGAAAGACCTAAAAGTACTGACACTGGGCTCCACCAAACCATCCATCCAGATGGCTCCGCAAAGAAGCTCAGAGTTGACATTCCCACCCCACCTCCCGCCCCTCCCATTGGCTCAGAGCTTTCAAATAGCATTGTGGCTTCTCGCTCTTGGTCATAAGCAGACAACCAAGGATTATAAACATCTGAAGAAAGCCTCTAACATGAAAAATAGGGGCCAATAAAAAGTAAGCTGGCAGAAACAGACAATAAAAGAAAAGAAAGCTTTAAAAAATAAAAAGAGCTATCATACATATCTTCAAAGGTAAAAGGGACATTTTGCATGGATGAAATGAGAACAGGATGCAGTCTTTTTCTTACCAGGAAGCTGAACTAGCACAGCTTCTGGCTCCTTCTCTAGAGATCAATGCTAGAGAAACCAAGAAAGCTCTAAGGAACCCCTGAGAACGGTTGGAGTTGTTCTCTTGCTTCTTCTCTGCTGTTACTTTGGGAGCTGCTGTTACCTGCTCTGTGCACAGCTGCTGTGACTCAGACCTTTGGTCCAGGGGTCATTGAGAGTAAAATTAGAAGCCCCATACTTGTGAGGAGCCAAGAAAAATATATAGGGAATAACCATCCTTGGGTGGTATCTTTCTTCCCCCTTATTCTACAGCCTTCTAAGGCTGGTAAATTATAATCTAAGTTTCACCTCCTAATACTGCTTTTTCTCAAGAGAGAGGAACAAGGGTATGAAGAATGATGCCTTGACACAAGAAGTTGTTTTGTGGGTGAGGACTGAGATGTTTCCGATAACTGGAGCTTTTCACCCTAAATCTCATCTGCTCCACCCTCATGCCCACAGGGGTAATTGCAATCAACAAGCACAGAGGCCTGGCCTTCAGCATTGCCTGACAGAATAGCCAGTGCCATAGGGAAAAATCAGCACTGAGAAGCACAAATATTTCGAAAGAAAAACAACATATTGTATTTTAGATTCTAACAGAAGACTAAATATTAAAACAGATGGGCAAAAATCTTCTAATTTGCTTTATAAACATAGAAAGATAAAGATATAAGCAATATAAAACAAAATAAGAAAACATAAAAAAGAACCGAGCAGAAGCACAGCATTAGGTTTGAAAAATATAGTAGCTGAAATACAGTATTAGACATGGAAAATATCATAGTTAAAATAAACAACATAATAGGATAATTATAGGTTAAGGAATGAATTGGAGTGTCAAATAAGGAAATCCTCAACAAGGAAGAAGGAAAGGACAAAAAATAGAAAACAAAAACTAAAAGACATGGAAGTCATTAAACCAAGCTATATTCAAGGGGAGGGAAATTAGGCTCCACCTTTTGGAGGGAGAAATGTCAGATACTTAGTGGATATTCTATACATCACACTCAGAGTGGATTTTTTTAAAAAGGTATGCTGCTTGGGATAAATGAAGATTGATATTTTTATCAATTTTAGAAAATTCTCAATCACTGTCTCTTTAATGATCCCTTATTTTCTCCCCTGGAACTCTTGTTAGATATCTATCAGATTATTTTATATATTTTAACCTCTTTCATAATTGCTATATCTTAATCTATCTGTACTGAACTACTGGTAGTATCTTCATATTTATCTTCCAGTTCACTAATTCTCTCCTCAACTAAGTCTTCAGTTGGTTGTAATATACTATTCACCACATCCTGGCTT
>NW_012105364.1:6866709-6868356 GCF_000951045.1 Mandrillus leucophaeus | reverse complement strand
CCTGGCTAATTTTCATATTTTTAGCAGAGACAGGGTTTCACCACATTGGCCAGGTTGGTCTAAACTCCTAAACTCAAGTGATCCACCCACCTTGGCCTCCCAAAGTGCTAGGATTACAGTCATGGGCCACCGTGCCCAGCTAGAAGCTCTTAATTAAAAAAAATGATTGATACATTTGACTTCATTAAAATTTAGAACCTTTGCACAATAAAAGATACTATGAACATAAAGGCAAGACACAGATTGGAGAAAATTTTGCAATGCAAATAAGCAACAAGTTAGCATCTAGTATATATTAAAAAGTCTTAGAAATCTTTTTTTTTTTTTTTTTAAACAATTTGCATCTCAAATGATGCAAACAGACATTTCAGAGAAGTGGAAGCCCAAATGGTCAATAAGCACCTGAAAAACTGCTTGACCTCAATAGTAATCGGGAAATTGCACATTAAATACACATCAAGATAGTATTGTCGGATATTAAACATTTAATATTAATTAACGTTTGCACTCTTAAGAGGGTAAACTGGTATAACCACTTTTGAGAGCAACTCAGCAAAATCTAGCAGAGCTGAGGGGTATAGCCCTACACCCAGCAATTCCACTGTAGGCATATTCCCAAGGGAAGTTATTGTACGTATTCATAAAGAGACTGTGTACAGGAATGCCCGTACTCCCCCAGCACTGTTTGTAATAATGAAAACTAGAATCACAGGAGAACGGATAAGTTGTGATGTAGCCATGTAACAGAGTACAGTGCAGCAGTTAGAGTAAATGAACAAGAGCTACATATATCAATGTGGATGCCTCTAAACCCACAGGATCTAAATCAAGCAAGGCAGAAGAATGCATACTGTATGATGCCATTTATAAAAAGTTTCAAAATATGCAAAAATATGCAAAACAATTCTATATATTGTTTATGGTTATAGTTACTATATAAATGTGTAGGAAATGTATAAAAATCTGGATGGGAAGTAAATACAACAACATGTTAAAAATTGATAAAAGCTGAATATTTGATAAGTGGGCACATGGGCATTCTAATATATTATTCTCTTGTCTCAAGTTTTGACATGTTTCATTTACAGAAAGCATTCTGTAGCTGATGGAGAACGGATTCGAAGAAAGGGAGACATGGTGGTGGTTTTTGCAGTGGGACGGGTGGGAGAGGTGGTGGAGAGACGGGGAGGGAGGATGGATTTTAAATTTGGCCCCGTGGATGTGGGTTTGTTGTTGTTTTGTTTTTGTCTTGAACAACTATGTGGATAGGGGAGGCTAAGTAAACAGTTTTAAAGTGATAATTTCAAGTGTTGTCATTGGTGTGGGGAAATAGCACCTTTGCCAGTGCTGGTCTGGGTATAAATTGGTTCACTGGCTTTGCTGGCAATTCAGTGGTGACTCCACTGCTGGTCAAACCCATGTGCAGGCCGGGCACGGTGGCTCAAGCTTGTAATCCCAGCACTTTGGGAGGCTGAGGCAGGCGGATCATGTGAGGCCAGGAGTTTAAAACCAGCCTAGGTGGTAAAGTGAGACCCCATCTCTACAATCAAACAATCAATCAATCAATCAATCAATACCTATGTTTAGGGAGCCCCATGAATGGACATTCAGTGCAGCAGCAATCTCAATGTCCCACCAAAGAAGAAC
>NW_012105364.1:6861693-6865064 GCF_000951045.1 Mandrillus leucophaeus | reverse complement strand
GCCTCCCAGGTCGATTCTCCTGCCTCAGCCTCACCAGTAGCTATGACCACAGGTGTGTGCCACTACACCCAGCTAATTTTTAAAATTTTTGTTTGTAGAGATTAGGTCTCACTATGTTGCCCAGGCTGGTCTCAAACTCTTGGGCTCAGGCGATCCACCTGCCTCAGCCTCCCAGAGTAATGGGAGGTGTGAGCCACTGCACCCAGCCTGGCCTTGTTACTTTAAAATTATACTTTTTACTCATCAGAGTTCTACATAAGCCTGGGCAACATGGCAAAATCCCATCTCTACAATAAATACAAAAAATTAGCTGGGTGTGGCGGTGCCTGTAGTCCCGACTACTCTGGAGGCTGAAGTGGGAGGATCACCTGAGCCCAGGAGGTCGAGGCTGAAGTGAGCAAAGATCACACCACACTCCAGCCTGCATGACAGAGTGAGGCCCTGTCTAAAAAACAAAACAAAACAAGACAAAAAACAAAAAGAAAACACAGAGAATAAATAAATAAAAGTTCTACATATTTATCAGTGGACGTCAGTTCGTTCTTATTAGTAAATTTTGATAGTATTTTATTGCTAGTCCACTTTGTAATTTAATGTTTTAGTTCCTTACATATTCCCTTACGCAGTTATTTTACATTACCTGATGATGCCAATATCTGATATCCTTGGAGACCTAATTCTGTTGTTGATTGTTTCTCCTGACTCTCACTCATGGAAGTTTGTTTCCTTGTGATTTTGGTGATTTAAACAAAATTTTTTAAGAGACAGGTCTCGCTCTGTCACCTAGACTGGAGTGCAGTGGTGCAACCGTGGCTCACTGCAGCCTCAACATCCTGGGTTCAAGTGATTCTCCTGCATCAGCCTCCTGAGTAGCAGGAACTACAGGCGTATGCCACCATACCTGGCTAATTAAACAATTTTTTTTTTTTTTTTTTTTGTAGAGACGAGGTCTCACTATGTTGCCCAGGCTGGTCTCAATCTCCTGGCCTCAAGTGATCCTCCTGCCTTGGCCTCCCAAAGTGTTGGGATTATAGGCTTGAGCCACCGCAGCTGGCCTTTGGTGATTGTCAATTGTGAGTTCACACTGGTAGATATTAATCTGTGAGACTCTTTGGGCCTTAATTGAGGATGACTTTCTCCAGATAAGATTTACATTTACTTTTTCTGGGTGCCGAGGCGCCAACCTGCTCACTTTAGCATCTTCCCGGGTCCCAGCTTATGGCCTGGGTCCTGGTTTAGCTGCTTCTTGCTGCTGGCCCAAAGTTTAGTCTTGCAAAGTTTATCTTGCTGCACTTACATGTGTGGACATCTGTACTCAGGGCAACCTCATTTCCCCTGTGTAGTTGTTTTTTCCCTTGGTTTCAGCTCACTTGGTGCCTTGGAGATTTCACTTATTTCCTGCAATCCCAGTTGTGCACGAAGAATCCTGTTTCCAACAGGACATACATGATCGTGACAAGACTTGTCAGGGTACCTAGGCTGTTACTTGCAGAAATGGAAGTCCCAGGAATTTTTTTTTACCGTGAAAACACCAGAAAAACAAACAGAGCTAGTAAGAGAATTCAGCAAGTTTACTGAAAGAGGCCAACATAAAAAAATTCATATTATCCCTATACACAAGTAACAGCCAGTTAGAAAATATTTTTTAAAAAAATCTTTATAATGATAATACTCTTTAAGATACTTAGGAATAAATCTAGCAAAAGATAAACAAGAGCTTTAAGGAGAAATATCACAAAAATATTATCAAAGGACATAAAAGAAGATATGAATAAATGGAAATTTTTGAATGCTCCTGGGTAATACACGTGGGTTGGAAGCTACTATCATAAAGGTGTCAGCTCTTCTCAATTTAATTTATAATTTTAATACAACACAAATGAAAATTTCTGTAGAATTTTTTGTGGAACTTGGCAAGCTGATTCTAATACTAATGTGGAAGAACAAAAGGAAAAGAAGTGCTAATATAATTGTGAAGTGTGTGGGAAGCGGACTTTCCATACAAAATATGAAGATTTATTATAAAGTTATACTAACTCAGACAGTGTGGTTTCAGCACAGGGACAGAAAAGTAGCTCTATGGATTAAAATAGAGTCCAGAAAATAAACCTAGTCATATTTGGAAACTTGATATATGACAGAGACTGCATTACATTAGTGGGGGAAAGAAGGACTATTTAATAAATAATGCTGGGAGAAATTGTTATCTTTATAGGATAATAAATCTCCATAGATGTGATATAAAAACTGTGTGTGGATTAAGGGCTTTAATGTGAAAAGCAAAACTTTATAATTCTTGGAAGAAAATATAGTAGCATATCTTTGTGACCTCAAGTTGGAAGGGGAAGGAATTATTTTATTTTATTTTATTTTTGAGAGACAGTCTCACTCCGTCATCCAAGCTGGAACGTAGTGACCAACGCTAATAGCTCACTGCAAACTCGACCTCCTGGGCTCAAGCGATCCTCCCATCTCAGCCTCCCTAGTAGCTGGGACTACAGGCATGCACCACAATGCCCAGCTAATGTTTGTATTTTTTGTACAAATGGGGTTTCACCATGTTTCCCAGGCTGGTGTCAAACTCCTGGGCTCAAGCGATCTGCCCACCTTGGCCTCCCAAAGTGCTGGGATTATAGGGGTGAGTCACTGTGCCTGGCTTGGATTTTTTAAACAAGACACAGAAGTTCTTTTTTTTTTTGAGACAGAGTCTCACTGTGTCGCCCAGGCTGGAGTGCATTGGCATGATCTCAGCTCACTGCAACCTCTGTCCCCCAACCTCCCCGGGGTCAAGCGATTCTCCTGCCTCAGCCTCCTAAGTAACTGGGATTACAGGCGTACATCACCATCCCTGGCTAATTTTCATATTTTTAGCAGAGACAGGGTTTCACCACATTGGCCAGGTTGGTCTAAACTCCTAAACTCAAGTGATCCACCCACCTTGGCCTCCCAAAGTGCTAGGATTACAGTCATGGGCCACCATGCCCAGCTAGAAGCTCTTAATTAAAAAAAATGATTGATACATTTGACTTCATTAAAATTTAGAACCTTTGCACAATAAAAGATACTATGAACATAAAGGCAAGACACAGATTGGAGAAAATTTTGCAATGCAAATAAGCAACAAGTTAGCATCTAGTATATATTAAAAAGTCTTAGAAATCTTTTTTTTTTTTTTTTTAAACAATTTGCATCTCAAATGATGCAAACAGACATTTCAGAGAAGTGGAAGCCCAAATGGTCAATAAGCACCTGAAAAACTGCTTGACCTCAATAGTAATCGGGAAATTGCACATTAAATACACATCAAGATAGTATTGTCGGATATTAAACATTTAATATTAATTAACGTTTGCACTCTTAAGAGGGTAAAC